>NC_034412.1:7786724-7897296 GCF_002078875.1 Numida meleagris
CCCGGCGGCCCCTACCCCTGCGGCGCGGCCGCGGTCCTCCGGCCCCGAGCCGAGAGGCGGCCGAGGAAGACGCTCACCATGGTGAGGGCTGCGCGGGCCTGCTCCCCTCGCCGTTCGGGCGGACGCTGAGGGCGGCGGCGGTCAACGTCTTCCTCCGGCGGCGGCGGCTCCGGCGCCTCACGGGCCCTTCCGCCGCCTCCCGCTCATGCGCAGTGCGGCGCATCCCCCGTGCTCGGGGCCGGCGCTGCGGCGGGCGGGAGCGGCCGAGCCGCTTTGGGGGCAACCGGGTCGGGGCCGAGACGTGGGCCGGCCCGGCGCGGGTGCTCCGCGGGCGGCTGAGGCGCGGGAACCGCCCCGAGGGTGGTGGAAAAGGGAGCGGGGAGCCCCGGGGCTGCGGCGGGGCCGGGCTTCCCGCGCAGCGCTCCCGCTCCGCACCGCGCGCCGTTCTCCCGAGGGGAAAGCTCCAAGTTGGCTTAATAGCCCCAGAATTAAAGCACGCTGCTATGTCTCCCCGGCGTCAGCGCCTTTTCCTTCGGCGTTCTGCTCGCTGACGGGTGCCGGTTGCTTGAGGCCGTGCCCCGCGGTAGACCTCACTGTAAGCGCTTTAACGTAGGAAGAGTGAAATTAGGAAATACAGCCCGATACAAGCGGCATCTTCACGAGCTCCCGTTGGTAGAAGAGCAGCGATCCCACCCAGCGCCCGGGGAAGGCGACATCTCAGGGCAGTGGCGTCACAGGTGTTAGAAACAGCGGTAATCCATCACTGCTCCACCTGCAAGAGCCTTGTGCAAGGAGCAGGGGCTGCGAGGGGTGCAGCCTCTTCCACAGTAGCACAGGTGTAGGAACAAAAGAGGTTGCAAGGGTTAAATCAAATTGTGTCATTGTCCCAGGTAGTTGGAGGGCTGTTGTTCTTTTCCCTGGGAAATCTGGTTCTATCCCCATAGGCTTCTTGTCTAGCGACTCACTTTGCACGTATTTCACTTGTTAAAAATCAAATCTAAGCTTAGATGGAGCGTGGGGAGTGAAAACAGTATTTGGAAGAGAACCAGGCCTGTCCTGTGACATCCTATCATGCTGACGGTCTGAAAAAGTAAAACGAAGGGTTGTAATGATATTAGACATATGAGCTGTGTGAATTCAACTAACCTCAGAGACAATAGTCGCCTGGATGCCTAAAATCCTGAAAAAAAAACTTATTTTTAAAAGCAAGGACGGCTAACAAAGTGGCCAGCATAAACAAGTCACCACACCCAGCCAGTGGCTCATCGACTGCAGCTGGAGAGACAGAGGTATTTCAGCTAATTACCATCAGGGTAACATGCTGTGACAGCACTCCTGCCACCTGAAGACACAAGTTAGATCTTCTGGAGAGTTACTGCAGCGTGTAAGAAGAATCCCAGAGATGACCTGTGAGTGTGGTGGGCTCCTCTGGACAGAGGCAGGATTTCTAAATCTCTTGTGTTTCTTGAGCACTTATTACTCTTGCTGGTTTTGACTGTTGCAGGATATTTTGGAGTCTAGCGGTGGTTTTGTTTTTTTCTTTTTGGCAGGATGACACATTGAAGTTTCAGAGGAAAAAAAAAAAAGATGCTTTGTAAAGCAAGAGGCCCCACAAGGAGCATTTGTACATATTCAGTGTATGTTGTCTAACCTGGGGTTGTTACTTGCCCTACTTTTGTACAGCTCCATCCAACAGGGCACAGGAAGTTAGGCCAGGGATAAACAACTCTACTGTCTGTAATCATGACACAAGCATTCAGTGATACTAAGGGTAAATATTACTGACTGCGTAACCTGCAGGCAGCACAATCACAGTGACCACACTAAGATGGTGACTTGTCTAATTCATGGCAAGGTAAGGCTGACTCTTCATTTCCTAGCGATTCAATGATGTTTCATCTCATATGAACACCAGAGACAACTTGTTCTTTTAAATCTCACTGTGCAGGGATAATGCATAATTCGGAATGTAACATTGTTCTGTTTTACACTGGCAGACGTGAACTCTCTTCTTGAGCAGACAGAGAAGTCAGTCTCATGTTAAGTCAAAGCAGAACCATTTAGCGTAACCCCTTTGCTGAGAACTTCCACTTACAGCACTTTCTAAAGAACAAGCCCAAAGGTTCATAGAGGATAAGAAAGCACTGGAACAGCTTGGCCTAGAAATGTCTTTCTAGCCCCCCCACATCTTTTTCTCAGCTACTTCATGCTCTAGAAAGTGAAACCACTAATTCTTACACTAGTGGAATAGCCTTCAAGTGCTTATGACTACGGCCCTTTCCCTGCAAACACCAACCACATGTTTAATTAAGAGAACAAAGTCCCACAAACTATCTTGCACAAGGAGATTCAATGCTATTCCAAAGAATATCCGAAGGTACAGACCCAGCAGACTGCTCCCGTCTCACTGTTCAGCAGATACAGCTGGAATGGACGTACCAGCCTATATAATAATAAGAAAAAAAACCCAAAACAACACAGAGGAAATAAACAGTCTGAATCCTCCTGTAGGTGTCTAAGCAATTTAACCTGGAAACTGGCATACAGCCAATATCTGAAGATTGTTGTTAACAGGTCACAGGGAAGGGTGTTCACCTTCTATTAAGTTTTTTTCATCCTTCCTGCACTATGTAAGAGGTTAACAAGTTATTACACACAGTCCAAGGCACTGTTGGGATCTGGGTTCCACATGACTGTCTCTGGAAGGAAGCAGGACAGGTTTGGGTGGCAAAGGAAGAAAAGTCAGGTTAGTGAGCCTAGGATTTATGACTGTCTGAACACTCCTCATGCACACTGGCAGGCCTGAATCAGCTGCAACTTTACAGCACACCTAACAGGCAACAGATTGCAAGACATCTGTATTTTGTGGAACTCAGTAGTAACACTGAGATAAAATGCCTTGATTTTAGAGTATGTAGGTAATAAAACTAAGACATGAGAGAGCAGTAAGAGGTACATACAATTTCTTGTTTCAGAACTTCTGTAGAAACAGGATATGACCTCTGTAAACAGAATGAGCTGAAATTTTCCAAGTTATAAAGCAGACAAGTCACGATAGCTATGATTTTAATGATTAAAACCTATACCTTTTAACTGTAAACAGCCTGCCACTCTTGCTACAGATAGGGGATTTCAAGACTAGGAGAGTAAGTCACATTATTGGTTTCTCTATCATGGGGATTTTCTGTAGGTACCACCTTTAGTTGTTCACCTTAACAAAAAAATCATTCTAATTCAGGGCACACATTGTGCTCTTCATATAAGAAATAGTAATTAAAGTTTATATATGGGAGACTGAGCCTTTTGCCTTTAAGTAAGCCACCTGCAAAAGTAACACAGACATACCAAGCAAGCGTAGAAGATGGCTCTTACCTCCTGTCACACACATTTAGCCTTTTCCACTCTTCATCCTGTCATGATAGCACACTGGTTTTGGGGAACATGTCTATACAATCCAGCCAAAACTAATTTTCCGGTGTCTAAGTAGCAAACTGTGACCTACATTCTTGTGACTAGCTACCAACGTCAGGACAGCAGTGCCACCTTCAAGGAAAGCATACATTGACACATCCGTATATAAAGGTTCAACTTATAAACTGTTCTTTTTCTAGTTCACATTATACCTCATCTCACATCTCTGTTGTCTGAGCTATGTCTTAGGCTCCTGGGGTGCTTAGCACGAGACACCAAACATGCACGGGGTCTCCAGCTGCAGCTATGGTCTCTTCCCTTTTCCAAGGGCACAAGAGGGGTGCAGTTCTCAGCTGCAGCCTTTTCTCACCAGACTATAAACATTAACATCTCCCATGTTCCCAACCTTTCAAAAGAGAGCAGCTGCCATTCAGAGACCAATTATCATTTGAAGAACAACATTTTGGCACCAGAACTGTTTGTGTGGAGAACAGATTAAAACTAAAATCCAGCTACCAAAATCATTTCAAAAGCTCAGTAGGGTTAGACATGTGTATTACTTATTTATTACTTCTGTAATAAAAAAATAGGGGGTATTCAACCAGAACATCCATGCTAATTTTGAAGTGGATTAATTGTATAATCAACACTTTTTAAGCTAACACCAAACGTCTCACTGAAGATACCGCATTGCTTTTAGAACCCAAGCTTTATTTCATGAAATACAATCAGTCCACATAATAATTTTTTGTTTTGAGGGGTGGTTTTGTTTGTTTTTTTGCATTATGGCTTTGCACTAATGCCGTGTTAATGAATTTCTGCAGTATTGGGTTTGTTTGTCTTTAAGTGGCAGTGACACATACCATGATTATTTCAGCTTTCTCCATTTTCTCTAGGACAACACCTGGTGTCTATTATTTTCCAAATAAAATTCTGTTACAGGAGGCTCTTCCCTGGTATCATAAAACATCAAGTGATATTTACTTGTAAATCCTTCACGTGTAAAAATCTGGAATATAACTATACAAGTATCTGTTGAAAACATACCTCGTGTAAAAGCTCAGTGTTCAGGCTTTATTCCATTGCCACTGGCCATTCCAGTGAACGCGGTACATTCAGCATTGCTGAGCTTTTTACAAACAGAAACAGACAGAACACAGTCAGTAATTCCTGATCAGACTGAACAAAATAATAACTGACAGAAGTGAATATACCTGTGATAAGGGGTGTAAGTTGTTTTAATAAAAGAACACGCTGCTGAGATCAACTTTGTTCCTTCCTGCTGACTGAGTTTTAAAGGTCCTGCCAAACACCTGAGTATTCATTTTTTACTCATCTTGAAAACAGAACCTAAGGTTTCCTGGTCACTAGAAGTTCAAACCATAGAACAAAGAAATTAGTGCATGCTAGAAACTATTTTAAAAAATTTCTGGCAAAAATATTTAATCTTTAAAATATATTATTACTTGCAAGGTTATGATCATCAAGTCTAAATCTTGCGCTGCAACTTCACAAGCAAGTGTGGAAAATTATTTATAAGTCATTGTGTCCACAAATTTTACAGCATTTCAATTACCATCATCCTCATTACATAGGAAGAAACAAAGGCAAACGTGCACCAAGTGATTTGCCCGCAGTCCCGGTGAGTCAGTAGCTGCAATAAGAACACAGTCCTGCTCTCCTGCTTTGCTAATCACTAATTCAGCGTGAGCTGAGGCCCCACAGTACAGAGCTTCGCTGGCTTTAAGCTATCAGAGCAATAGCAGTTGACAGCAGCCGAGTGTGAGTGCAAAGCTGACTGAGAGATCTGCACTGCTGCCAACTACAGCTTATGAAGGCTGTAATTTTGGTATGGTTAACATTCACATTACGAAGCAGGAGGTTACTTGCCTGATAAAACCAATAAGCTTGCTGACCAATAAGAATAGTTTTCTTCCTTTCTCAACTATCAAGTGTTCCACAGACAACAGTTCAGTTATGTTACTATCATGGCTCTTACTAATTCACATTTATAACACAGGAAAATGTTTCAGATTTCACATTTGTAATGAACACTTTGTAAATTAACATTCTAGTCTTCAGAAACAACTGACTTACAATAATTCTCAAAGATAAATTAGATCACATTGCAAGCGTGTACAGTTGTTTCAAATGTAAAAATTCTGACAGCAACTTCTGCAAGAGATTTCCTAAGGGTGTAAATCCCAAAATAAACGCAACCATCGCTATTTGAAGAACCAAAATTCAGTGAAAATTCATATTGAGGAAAAATTAACAGCTAGTTTTCTGAAGTGGGGGAAAACTGAAGGAGGTAAAATGATAAATGATTCGTCTCCTTTCATTCCCAAGGAAGACATCTTGCCAGGCTCCAAAGAACACACTGCTGGTCATGGCCTGGGCAAAGCACGCAGCGCAGGCCGAGTGGGTGCAGAACCTTATGCTGTGAGTTTTAATGTTTTGCTCTAATTTCAGCATAGTAAAACAGATCTAGAAATGGAATGATATCAAGTAGGAAAAAAAAAAGTGAATCTGTAGCAACCCTTCAGGCCTAAGTTCAAATTTCTGCATGTAGATTCAATTTTTAAATAAAAACAAGTCACTAAACTTACCTGCAGTGGAACCCATTTCGACCATTCAGATTACTGCTTCCTAAATGTAACCTGCGGGTTGTGGTGTCTCAGATATCAGATGATACATACAGCTGGTTAAAACCCTTCAATACATAAACATTTGTACATAAGCAATCAAACAAAGGACAACGCGGGGAAAAATTAAAACAAACGTTCCAAGTTAAGCCTAATTTTTATTTAGAGGTAAATGAAAATCACCGTGGCAATACTCTACAAGACAATCACTGGATTTTATTTTTCCATTAGGTGTCCACTGGATTAGCAGGGATACCAAAAAGCAGTACTCTGTGCTTTTAATATGCAGACCATCTAGACACATTTCATTCCTATAATTTTTCTCCACATTGCGGGTAAGGCTGCCAGGTAAGGAATCAGAGCAGAAAATTCCCCCAAGACATTGTATATTGACTACGAAATAGTACTTCAAACCAGCACAAGGATCCATTTGCACAGATGTAATCTCACGTTTGGGATCACTGCAGCATTTGCATTTCTTCCTTTGTGCAGCATCGACCATACCATCATCTAAAATCAATGCATCAGAAGTCCATATGACCAGCACAATTTCACCTTAACCAAAAGATTTTCTAAGTCTCTCACAATTAAAATGCTGTTTTCTTTCCCTGTTCCCATATCTTTGAGCTGTTCTTTAAACAAGTTAAAATAAATATCTGGTAAATTATTTGTATGCTGTCGGAGAAATGTTCCCTTCATGCATTAAAAAAGCCTACAAATTTTCCCTTCTACAACACGACAGATGCAAGAAAGTATATTTTTCTTAGTCATATTTTATGTTGTTATAAAGGCCTTGGTACTTCATTCCAGCTAATAAATAACACATTGGAACACAAACAATATGAGAAAAGGAACGAGGATTTTGAAGTCAGTATTTTATTTTGGCACACTTTCCAAGTATTAAATGAGCTTATCACCTCTCAGTGCTACTACCTCATGTTGAAAGATCAAACACTGTTTCTGGAAAGCAGTCACATTCCAACTTTGATTAGTGTAGCAAACCCTACTACGTATTTTTAAAATGCTTTTTATCAGATATCTCAAAGTATATGAAAATAATTTTTGAAATGCAAACTACCACTGTTCATTGAGGTAAATGGGAAAACAGATGCACCTAAAAAGACAGAGGGATCCTGGGCTATAAACAGTCCTGAATTCCCTACCAAGGCAAAAAGATAAGGCCACAAACAGGAATTTTGCATGAGAAATGAATTCATGAAATTATTACGACCCTTCAGATTTCCTTCACGTCAGTGCTCTCACATCCCAGGGAAAGAAGGCATCTTTGAACTAAAAAGTAGGCAGAAGATCCCTAGCTCTCTGTGCAGCCCTTACTAACCTCTCCTTCCCTTAAGGGAATCCCTGTCTTTCCCAGTCCGATGTCTTTCCACAGGCAAACACAGTCACTGAACAACAATGACATAGGTCCACGAGTTACATACACAGTTACAGTGTAGTGAGATCCAGTCAGTACGATTGGCAGCCAACACAGGGAGTGCAGAGGAAACCAATTCCGCAATCCATTATACAAAACACCTTGATAAAAATGTGAAGAAACCTTCTCCTGAGAGAACATCGGCAAAGTGGAAAAAATAGAAAGCACCTTCCTTGAGTTTTATTTTGATTCAGCTGCTTCATCCATGAATTCCACTAGCGCAGCGTGTCTGTTGGCCTGGGCACCTTCTTGGAAATTTACTTTTCTTATCACTCCTGCCTTTGGAGCCCTTATGGTATGCTGCACAGAAACAAGTCAACAGTGAATCAGCTGCAGGGTTGGTCGTTTTGCCCCCCTCCCTCCAGCAAATCCTACTGTTACTCTATGGTGTGCTTAGAACACAACATACTTATTTCCTCCAACACCTCCATATTCATTTTAAGCCTTATTTTAAAATGTTATCCTAGCCCTTTTTCAAGTTTTATTTCCTCATCCATGTTTATTTTGGCAAGTATACTAGGGACAGAAATGCTATAATAACGTATTTTGAAGTACAAACAGCTGAAAGTTATTTTGCTTCACAATATTTTTTCTGTTACATTAGGCAACAGGCAGAAATGATACAGCTTTAGTCTACAATATTAATCATACAACAGATTTGTTCCCCTAAGAGGAATCTGCAGATTTACTAAAGACAGGTTTGTTTGCTGGCCAAGCGAGGTATTTACTGAAAAGATTTTAGGCAAAATCCAGATGAAATACAAGCACAGCTATTAGTGACAGTGAAGGAACAGTGTGTTTAGTCCGGATCCTCACATTGGTCTACTCGTTAGTTTTCCTTTCAAGCTGTGATTCTTAGTAGTTTTCTAAATAGGATCAGCCTAATATCAAAGCAGTCACTATCAGATGTTAAATCCTCACATTGAGCAAGGATTCATTTCAATAATGTTTTTGCAGTTTTACACTCTGCAAAGAGAATGGCCCAGCTCGTGGTCTGAGATATCAGCTGGAGAGACACAGACATTTGGCATTCAGCTGTAAATGGGGTTATTTTCTTAGCATGCAGAGATGTTGTCTTCCATGTAATTTTAGTCTAATTTTTAAAAAGTGCTGCAAGGAAGAAGTGAGTTTTCTCAACAATATTAATTCTGCTACCACAAACTAAAGTGTAAAATAAACTAACGAACCCAAACCTAAACAGCTCAGGCTACAAGAACCATAGTTAATACAATTTGAGTCACGGCCATGCAATGAGACAACATATAATGGCCACGTGGACCATTAAAATAATTTTTAGTGTGCTGTTGGTAAAGCTTTAGTGTAAATAATAATAAAATTGTCCAACAAAATCCCAGGCACATTCACAAAGTCGCCATTAGCTGAATTCCTGCACAAAGTAACTACAGGCATTAGAATCATGGAGAGCAAGAAATAGACAGGTCTGTACTAGAAAAATGAAAGGCTCATTGCTTCTTGGGGAGGGGAGAGAAGGATTGACAAGGGAACCAGATGAATGTTAACACATCTGCAGAGTGCCAGGGATTACACCATCATCACTTGTTAATAATAACAACAAATGTAATCCCCTAAAAGCTCAACAGACACAAGGCTTGTTTTACAGCATATAAAGCAACAACGACATCTGCAAGCAACAAGCTGCACCACTCTTCATTAATGCAATCTGAACTGCTTCAAGCATGACCATGTTTTTATTTTCTCAGTAACTAGAACTTTCTATATAAAGTTACTCACCTCCATTTTCATAGCTATCATAACCATCAGAGGGTCTCCAGTCTCAACCTTATCCCCTGCTTTCACAAACACCTATAATTCAAATGGGAGAAAAAGTCATGCATGTCTGTGCCATTAGAAGACATGAGTCAGATCTTGGCTAGGACAGTCCACTGAGCAGTGGATTTACAAAACAGCCTCATAATACCTCCATCACTCTCAAACTGGGTATTTGAGTTCCTTATACAATACTCAAGGAGAGTCAAAGGTTTTACAAAGAGGTTCGATGACAGTCAACAGGTTGACCAGGAAGCCATTTACGTATCAAAGAGGAAATATTTGTAGAGAAAATATCTTCTACCCTATCTGGGTTTTAAAAGCTTCTATTTTGAGACACGAAGTCCATAACCTCTTCCTGGAGCAAGCCACTAAGCTGCTTTTAAATGCGAAATCCAGAGAGATTTCAGCAGCCACCAATTCTTCTGCAGCCCTGATTCAGAACACTTCTTGAACCTCAGGTAGCGCTCACAGCACCAAGCCTGGTGGGGTTCAAGAAGCAAGTGGACAATGCCTGTAGACACATGGCTTAATGTTTGGGTAGTCCTGTGTGGAGCTGTTGGACTCCATGATCCTTGTGGGTCCCCCATAGCCTGGGATATTCTAGGATTCTAGAGTATCACTCAAGAATGTAAGAGATCCACAGTCAGTGTACTCCACCCTCCGAAACAGCTCGTGCCCTTTCAGGGTTCATTCCTCTAACTACTAAAATTAACTATCTTGAAAATCTCTCTTATGATGAAACTTCTCCATCGCACAAAAATACACACGATTTCCTGAGCTAAAGAAAAAAAAAAAAAAAGACAGAAAAACAGAAGCAGCAAAAACCAGAGCTTAACAGGAGAAACATTACTGAATGTTCTGAGTTTTTGGGTTTTTTTTCCTTTTTTTTTTCCAAGAATGTCTTATCTCATTCTTTGCTCAGATGAAATGGGTCAAACAGCCTGTAACACTTCAGGGAACTTTGGCTTAGAAAGCAATAAAGGCGAAGGATAAAATATTCAAACAGTAGGATTAGTTATGTATTCATACCTTCCCAACCTCTTGAAAAATCCCAGAAACCTGAAAACACTCTTGGGTAGCTGCCAGAAAGTCAATCTAAACAGGACTTTGGGAAAAAAACTGGAAACTGGGAGTAGCCATGCAGCGCTGCCATTTTGAGCCCTGATCCTTTCCTGGCAGTAAGGAACCAAACACCATGGCTGGAAGACTGAACTTTGATATAATTCTGTAGAATTCATTCTCCCCCTCATATTATTATAATTACCTTTTCAACAGTGCCCGTCATGGGTGCTACGGCACCACCCTGTGTCCCCGCTGAACTCACTGCAGATAAGTACTTGGGTACAGGAAGGCCAATCTGAGCACTGCCTTCCTACAGAAAATAAAACCAACAGCAAGAGTTAATGGCAATAAAATAATACCACTAGTACACGTGCTGACATCGGGGCCAGGACAGACCCAGCATCATGCAGAGGCAAATCAGTCAGCTGTTTCAGTCTGGGGACTACTGGGGCCGCAGCAAAAGGACTGTGGGCACGCCGACTGTTCCGCAGTGCTGAAGTCCTTAAGGGCTGTGTCTGCTGCTGCTGAAGGACTGGAGAGGAAGGAACTATGCCTGTGAAAATGAGGCTCCACGCAGACCTTCGCCACAAATCCACACCTTCCCTATTTGCACAGCAACAGCATAGAAAGTTCTAGAATATTCGTAAAGGCTGTTTGCAAAAGGGGGAGGTAGGCTGCTAAGACACTGCCATCCTCATTGGCAAGCATTGTCAATACGCTGAGTGTTTCACTGTCCAAAATGATGCCATTACTCACACAATGTATATAATGCCCTGGTAACTTTTCATTCCTTTTTTTTTTTTTTTAATATTAGCTGAAATTACCCTTCCTCAGATCAACACTGATTTATTTCTTATCATTTAATTTTAAAAATAAAATACAAAATTATCAGAGTTACAAGTGCCTTCAAAGTAACTAACAGTTTGAAGCACTCTTTACTGTTCTGTGGCAAGGTTAGATACTGGATCACTTCAATATTTCGGTTCCTCCCCTCCTCCAGCCATCATTGACAACTCCCCTGATTCCCCTAATTGCATTTTATTGCTCTACAAGTACTTGATCTTCCCACTCAGAACTAACTTCTAATTATAATTCTAAATCCAGCAAGTATCAAAACATTGGGGACAATATAAAAATTTAAATTATGATTGCGTTCCATGTTCTGCAATTTATGTTGTCTATTTAGATAAAACTACATAAAACTTTGCACTTTTGATGATAACTCAGAGCTTTACCGGAGAGAAGAGATGAATGGTGTTATCCAAAATGACCAGTTTGGACTTGCACACTGTTCCATTTACTGAAGACCTCAAGTAAACTGAATCACCTTCGTGGAAGACCTCTCCAGAAACCAGGAACATTTTGTCTTGAATCTGAAAGTTAAACGCTTCTATAAGGACAAAGCCTAACCATTTGTGAACACTAAAATAATAAAGCAGAAGCCCGTATTTCTAGTATACAGTCATAACCTGTGATTCTTCATAGATAAATTCTAGATTTTTCTTTTAGTCTTTTTCTTAAATCCGATACATACCCTGTATTTTTCAATGAATAGAATGTATTAAGTATCCAATGCAGTCAGCTCAGATTAACTGATACGCTCTTGCCAGGACAATTTTTATCATAAACTGTGCAACAGCACTCAGTAAAATTACAAAGGTGTGCAGAACAAAAAAAAAAGAAATCAGACTGTTCTCTTCAGCGATGCGACCTGTGCCACAACTTCAGTACGCAAAGATGATAAGAATGTGAACATAAGTGTGCCACGTTAAATGTGTAGCAGCCCCAAGGCACTGTCCTCTTCACCATCAGCTCCCGAGGCACACAGCCCTGCTTCTCCAACCCGCACCTCCAGCTTCTCTCCATTTCCACCTCAATCCCCATTCCTCCTTCCTTCTCAGCAGCCTACGTTCTCCCCAGCTGCACTTCACCTCCCCCAGCGGAACGTTCCTTCCGGCCCCTTCTTAGATCTTGCTGACATTACTCATGTGGGTATGCTTAAATTATAAAAGCTCTCCTGCATTACACATGTAATCAACACATTCAAAATACTTTGAGAATTGTTGAAGGGACGAGAGTTATCTCAGTAGTCCTATCCACAAAAAAAAAAAGGTATGAGTTACCTGACGTGGCTATACACATCACAGTACAACAATTTTCTCACTATATTAGAGATAATCACTTAAAAAACAAGTTTATGTATCTGGAGTTGTATTGTGTAGGATCTACATACTTTAAAAGTTGATGTGAATAGAACCCTAGGAGGAATTGATTCTTCATTTATTTAATGAAATATCTGAAAAAAGGCTACTTGTACCTGCATGTTGTATGACCCTTCTCGATTGTAAGTTACAGCTACATCTACAACTGTTCAATAAAACAAAACACATGTGTAAGTAGACTTAATAATAAGATCCAGAGAATAACAACATATAAACAACATTTAGTCTATCTTTTTGATAAAAAAGAGACCTATCACGACTCAAAAAAGAACAAGTATTTTCACATTAGCTTAGCAGACACTGAAGATTTCACACTGAACGCCAGACAGTTTGTCTTTCAAAGCTGAGCATCTGAAGTCATGCTCTGGAAATCTGCATTTTAAGTTACCTGGACAGAAAACAGATTTTTTTAATGGGAAATGAGTGCTGAATGCTATCACAACAACGTGAGGTCAAACAAAAGCCAAAAGCACTCAGCTCTTCCAAAATGTCAACTTCATTCATTTAAATGACAAACATTACTGCTGTCATTTGAATTTGGTTTATATTTCTTCCAGATCTAAGAGCATGGATTTAATAATTAAACCTCCAACTTTGTGCAACGTCCCAGCTTCAACTGCTTGGAACTCATACTGCTACTATTTGCTATTTCTTAACCTGGATATTCAAGTTCCAGTTGAAATAACTTGATCCATCAACCATCTCCTCTTCCTTCACACATGCTTCGTTATTCACTTACTGTTTTCTCCATCCAGTAGAGACAGTTTCCTAGTATATAATATATTTATTCTTCTACCAGTGCTGGATGCAAATGGTGAGAATTTATCTAAAATACAAAACATACAGACATGTTACTTTTGTTATAGTTTGGCAAAATACAACATCCAGAACTTAAACCATTAAAAAATGACTGTCCTAGTACCACTACCATTAAACTTACATATTTATTTTGCACATAAAAGGTTGGAGACAATCCCAAACTCAAACTTCAAGAAGGAATAACTGAGGCTGTGTAACCTACAGAAAACAAGACACCAACAACAGCACGTGCTATGAGGAAGAATATTGACTGTTCTCCATGAACACACCCTTGAACAGGACAAGAAAGCATGAGAATTGTATGGCAACACGGCACATCTGGATTAACCTTTAGCAAAAGGTTTTAACTGTAAGAGTTAGAATTCATAGTAGAGGATTGCCTGGAAGGTTTGAGGAATTTCCTTCTACTTGGTGTTTCTGAGAACTGGTCAGATACACCACTATCATATATTGCCTTACAAGTTCCTCCTCTCTTAAAGCACGAATGCCAACCTTCCATGCCTCCAAGATATTCCAAGTGGGAAAGGTAAGAAGATGAACAAGGTTGTTGGCAGCACACATTAGATTTATATCAAGTTTTTGTTAACAGTAATCACATGCCCCACTGGTATAGGCATTAATAGCATCAGAACCTATGAATTTTCAGCTCCCAGAGTCCTGCTCATTCCATTAAGCTCTACAGCCTCTCCCAGACCCAGCCAGTCAATTTCTGAAGCCCTTAGACCAACTGTAGAACTAATAATGAGATACTCAGAGCTTGTGTGCTTAAAGAGCAAGAAGGGCACGGTGACACAGATTGAGAACCCCAAGGTCTTTCAGACAGGCGTTATCTGGACTGCCTAGGAAAGCAGTCTGTACATTACAGTGCTGATATATTCGATATCTCTCTCTTAACAAAAGCCACAGTCTGCCGTGTGCGTAAGTATCTGACAAATGCTACAATGCAGAACTCTGAGCAGGCACTAAATAAGGCAAAAATGGACTGCACAAATTAATTACACGTGCTCACAGCGCTGCCTCATCCAGTTACAAGTAAAATAAAGCAAAAGAATGATCCTTACCACTTGACTGATCTCTAAAGGCATCTGTTAACATTTTCTCTTTCAGTATGAGTCCTAGAGCTGCCTGACAGACAACTTCAAGTGGGGTTGCTTTTTTGGCTGGAAACAGTTCATCGTGGTATTGAGGAATGAAATTAGTGTGCACATTTCCAGCCTCAAACTGTGGGTGTCCTGATAGGCTCAGTAAGAAATCAATATTAGTGCTTAATCCTACAATCTGTCAAGAAAAAGAAGCATATTGCCAAAGTGAAATGAAGTCATGAATGAATACACAGCTTTCTGCTCAACTTATGCATTGAAACTTTCTTTACACAGCACCAACAAAACAAAAAGTTTATGAATAAAATGAATTAACTCAACTAGTATGTTGGAATACCTATGAAATCATTGCTTTAAAAAAAAGAAAGAACAACAAAAAAAGTGTACATTATTCTAAAGCACTTTGTTTCCAAAACACCACCTTTGTCCATGGCAAAGGCAAGGAAGGTTTTCCAGAAACAGTAAAGAAAGGGAAAAAATAGAAACTGTTCCTTTGGAAAATCCTTCTCTGAGAATTCCAAAGAATATTCCTAATATGAAAAGTAACTTGTTAAAAGCGAGCAGTAATAGTTCCACTTATTCTGGATCTAATCTTCTAATAGCGACAAATGGAATCGGTGACTTTTTACATTTACTAGATGCTATCCATTTCCTGCAGCGTAAATTACCTAATAAAAAAATGAAAACATAACTAATTAGAAAAACCAGTGAAACTTGTGACTATAACTTGCTGTCAACATTTATTGATGGAAAAAAAAAAAAAAAAAGCAAACAAGGAAAATCTGTTCTTTCTTTCACTCGCAGAAATCCTCTCTTTTAGCCAAAACAGTAGTGGGCAAATATTTTCAGTATCTCAATCAACCTTATGCTGGTAATTTAAAAGCATAAATTATTTCCGCAAAAGCAGTATCTAGTCTGATATAAAGTTAAGCCTTCTGAATTCTGCTTTATAAAACATACAATACATGTCGTTTTTATAGGGAAAAAAAAGGATTTGTTCTTAAAAGTAACTAATTGCATTTAAAAAATCTTATTCCTTTACCACAAGTATATTCTAACATCTAATTGTTTTCATAAATTAGATTTATGAGCAAACATTGACACAAACTCCACCGGCAAATTCCTTTTACTTTGAGACTAGGACCAAAAAATGTATTCAGCCTTAGTGTTCCACAAAGTTCCAGCTGCATGATCCAGCTACAGGTATCACCAATTTAAGAACCTGTGTGTAAAACAGGCCCTCACTTACTACTTGCTCCATCAATTAAAACAGTTTGCAAATTAGGAAAGCTTACAGCCTCTGCAAACTAACAATGCATGTGACATAGTTGTGGCAATCAGGCTTGCTCTAAGAAACCATTTTTGCTTTGCTGTAGTGTTTTATCTGTATGTTGTCAGCTCGAAATGTTCAAGGGGCTTGTTCAAGAACAGGAATCACGCTGGGTTCCCCTTACTTACATTATATTGATGCAAGCTGTATCGCAACTTTCTCAGCGCTGCTTCCCGATCCTCGGCCCAAACAACTAACTTTGCAATCATTGGATCGTAATGAACAGAAACCTCATCACCTAAAACATACGAAGAAAGCTCTGCAATACTCAAACACGGAGCGGCCGCGTTTCTCTAAAGAATATTTGTCTTTAACAGTGATGCAATCTGGCTTTTCAGTTCCAAGGAAAATCTCAGCATGGAGCTTTTGTAGAGGTAACATTACAAAAATTTAATTTTTTTTTTTGTTGTTGCAGTCTGAAAGCAGGACTGGTAAATTATGATAAGAATATAATCAGCATAGCCAAGAGACAATAACTCCAATAGAAATTAAAAGGAAATAAAACATGGAATATTTCCCATTTCACAACTGCCTTCAGCTGTACCTTGTCTGACTCCAGTTTCCAGGCGGGTGTCTCCATCAGGTGGTGGGGTGGATAAGTGCAACAAGGGCCCAGCCCCCGGCAGGAAGTTATTGGCAGGGTCTTCAGCATATATTCTAGCTTCAAATGCATGGCCTCGGAGCAGAATCTCTTCCTGCATTAGGGGAATCTTCTCTCCTGCTGCAACCTGTAAAAGAGTTTTTCTTCTTTAATGCAGGATCAATACTCTGTCAATGTACGAAAGGTTAAATATCTCTCTTCCAAACATGAACATCTAGGAAGTGTGTTTAAAAAAAAAAAAAAGAGAGAAAAAGTGTTAAATCACAAGTAGCAAGTTCTGAAGTTAGTCCTTCCTTTTTTCCTGAGATTCACCAGTCAAAGGGTTTCGAATTATTACCATAAATTGACCTTGCAATATTTCACACAGCCAAAATATGATGGAAACATTGTCATTTTATCTTCCCCTATCACTATGCCAAAAAGTAATTAAACACTTACGTTAAAGGTTGATCAAGATTTTATTAGAGAGAAAAATGGCTCTAAAAGCAGATGCTGAAATGGATTACTGGCAGCCAGCACTGCTGATACACACTGCTGATTCTTTCACATACTCAGGGATCTGTGGATTTAAGTGATTTTTTCTCTGTGAGGACTTCTAGCAATTTAAGAATCTTCAACAGGCAAGAAAACTCCATTTCATTCCTCAAAGAAATTTCCCTCACAAATACAGGAATACCAACAAACACTAAAACCACAGAAGTCTGAGGGTGAAATAAAACGCTTTTAGGGACAGAATAACAAGCAGCAGGATGGCACTGAGCAGAGAGAAGACCCTTTACCAGGAAGCTTCACTACCTCCATCTACAAGGGGAAACACCAGTTCTTGCTAACAATTCTGAGCAGTGCTTTATCTCGAACTGTTTGGGGTTTTCCCTGCTCTGCCTTTTGTCACCAAACAGAGCTTTCAGCAGGGACAGCAGAACACCACTCAGCCCTTGATGCCCAACTTCCACTCCTAGATCTGCAAGCCAAAAGCTCCTCCTTTTTGCAGCAGCATTTGGTATTTTGGTTTCATTTCTGCTTACGTTAAACATTTCACCACCCTGTCTACTTAAGCTCAATGTACGCTGCTGTGCTCACTTTTGGATTTATCTAAACTGAATTGGTTTCTAATTTCCAGTTCCCTAAGGTCCAATATTTCCCATTCTATTATGCATGTAATCTCTCTGCACATGGATGTGTGAGGAAATAGCTTGTTTCCAGTCCTCACAACTATACACCTCTTTTAGAAGGATCATACTGGCAAAACACCAGATGTTTTTCTGAAGAGTTTTCCTTCTGCAGCCTGATCAAAGAATGATTTTTGGGCCAGACACACATTTAAACTAGAGTTTAAGAAGTTGGTCAGCATGGCAGGAGAAAGGTCAGGACCCTACACCTACTTTCCATATTCTCTATAAGTTTGTTAAATATATGGAAAAATAACTTATTTCTCCACAACTGGATGAAGAAGAGATGCTCCTCTGGAGCAAAGAAAACTCTCCCCAGTTAGCTGAATACAAGACAAGCATCTGAAAATACACCTGGTCTCCCATGGGCATTATTAAAGAACACTACTCACCAGACAAAAAGGGGCTCTGCATGTAAAATCAATTATCACTTACCCTAAGCTGCCATTCCACCAAGTCTGTCCCAGTGATCATCTCTGTAACAGGGTGCTCCACTTGCAGCCTGGTATTCATCTCCATGAAGTAAAAGTTGTGCTGGGAGTCCATAATAAACTCCACTGTTCCTGAAGTATTTAAGAAAAGGACATTTTACAAGACTGGCTCAGGATGGACACCTAAGACAATCCATTTCTTTAGACTTACCTGCTCCCACATAATTCACTGCCTTAGCTGCTTTCACAGCAGCTTCTCCAAGTCTCTTTCGAACTTCAGGATTAATTCCTGGCTGTAAGTAATAACAAAATACATAAGATTGCAAATTTTAGTGATATTAAACCCCTATGCATGAAGATTTAGAAACCACAACACAATCCTTAGATTTCACTTACAGCATTGGTTAGTAATTTTTTCTTGAAATCATTTTCCTAAATGACATCATTTTTTCAGTTAGAACATTTTCTACAGCAAAATTAAAACAAGTACTTAGAATTAGAAATAAATTTCTATCCATTAAATAAATCAGATGGGACTAGCAATGACTATAAAAAAATGTTTTTAAAAAGAAATAGGAATTTTAAAAAAGGAAAAATATAAGAGCTTTCTGCTCACCCCCGGTGCTTCCTCAATGATCTTCTGATGTCTTCTTTGCACGCTGCAGTCTCTTTCAAACAAATACACCGCATTGCCATGCTGGTCACCAAACACCTGGACTTCAACGTGCCTGTTTCATAATTATAAACGTCACAGTGCATTACACTGAAGCACCAATCCTGCCACTGACTTCAGCATTCTGACTCAAAAGCCTTATTGACTTCAACACACCATTTCAGAGACAGCTATTAGGAGGCCACACTTTGTTCTATGTACAAAGTTAACAAATAATTGTCATCATCCAGACAGTCCTCCAATGCTGGCAAATTCCCCAAGAGTCTAATGAGATTTTCTCATGCCCAGCAGACAGCACAAGCAAGGCATCATTTGTTTCTAATGAACTCTTTCTTTACAGCAATGATTCAAGACAGAAGACATAAAGTACAAGATTATAAAAAAGATCTCTGTCAAAAGCTTGTAATAAATAAAAAGTAAGCTCAGTTTCACAGGCCAGATACAAGCTAAACACTATTACTGCTATTATTAAAACACCTATGTTTATTTAACAGTGAAATAAACATTACCCTGTTTACATGAAAACATCCATTTCTCACCTTGGATTATCCACAAATTTTTCAATCAGCATTGCATCATCATTGAAAGACTTCTTTGCTTCTCTCCTTGCTGATTCTAGTTGCTCCAGAAACTCCTTTTCTGAATAAGCAATTCTCATGCCCTTAGTATACACGAAAATAAAATTAAAAAAAAACATATCTGAATGGCTAAGAATATAGTAAAAATCATGGACGGACACCGACAGGTTCATGGCTAAACAGCAACTTCACAATAATGCCTCAATAAGCATACCAGCTTGCAATGAGACAATCCTATGGAGTCCTACTGAAAGCACTGTTGAAAGTGCAGCATACAGACACGAACATTGCACTGATAGAGATGAGTGCCAAATTCAATTTGATTCTTAAATATCACAGAAGTGTTTCAATAATGGCAGAGGAAAAAAAAAACTGATCTTCTTAGTTATTTTGGAAATAACTTGAATTCTCTATCATTCCATTTTCATAGAAAAGTTTCTGTAGTAAAATTCAGATTTAGGCTGGCAACTCACCCTACATTAAAACGGGCCTAGATACAAAAAATGTAAATGGTATCTCTAATTCTCTTTATGTAACATTTAAAACTGTTAATCAAATAAGTTAAAGAAGTCACTAAGTAACAACTTCAAGTCACCTACTTTCTCGCAGATAAACCTATACAACAGTCCTCCTGCTTCTGTGATTGTCTGACAAACAAAACTTCTCCAGTTTACACTATCTACTTATTTTTTTGCCCGATTCAACAATGAACAGCAGTCAGGTTTCACTGTGCTGTACTGGATGTTACTAATATGTTTTAACCAAAACCAGCTTCCCACGTTGTTTTTGTACATTTCTTTTAGAATAATCAGCCACTAGAAACTGAGGCACGATAACATTGCAGGCCACATAACTGTGACAAACAGGTCTGTGTTAGCTCCTTTACCTTTCCTCCGCCGCCGCGAACAGCTTTAATCATTACTGGATATCCTATTCTCATGGCATGCTCTTTTAGACACTCGTCTGATTGATCTTCTCCATGATAACCTTCAACAACAGGAACGCCAGCAGCAGACATTATAGCTTTGGAAGTGCTTTGACAGAACAGTTTTATGTTTAGAATGACAATAATATTTTTCTCTTAAGTTCTAAACCTGTATATGCTACCCACGTTAATTCTCCTCATAAAAGCAGCTCCACTGATCTCAGTGGGACTACTTAAATCGGTGGGTTACACCAAATTTTATTGTAATTAATTAATCAAATGATTCAAATGGGGATTTTTTTTCTCCAAGATTTCCAGATAAAAATGGCAGTCAGCTTTCAGGCTTACTGTTCTGTCCTACATTTTGGCCCACTTTATGGAGGCCAAAACCAAACGTTTCCAAATCACCACACTGCACCTTGTAAAAACTATATTTAAAGTTGTACATGATAAAGCTCTTTTCATGATGCAGGATGGCATAAAACACTCCAGCATAACAATAACTTCCAAAAAGCACGCCAAACCACCTAAATTACAGAGATAATTCACCCTCATAAGAATAAAGTCCTCTGATGAATAAAACATACCACCCCATTTTACATCAGCCACAAGAACCTCTGATGATATGGTACCCAATATGGAAGACATCCAACCTGACTGATAAATCCATATCTACTGGGACTGCATGGTCCCAGGCCTGGAAGACTAGATTCAGGTAGGTATTTAATTATCAAAATCCTAATAACTGAACAATCCTACGTCAACAGGAACCCCACAACTATAAACTTCAAGCTTATTCTTTCAAAAATAGAACGAAAAATAAGAAAATGAAAACTAGGGGAATAAAATAATTAACAAAATTAGCCTTAGCAAACTATAAATTGCATAACCAAGTAACAGATTAGAAATAGATACCTCTTAATACCCATATCTCTGATAGCAGATGAAGGCGGCCCTATGAAGATGATTCCCTCTTGCTTGCACAACTCTGCAAACTCTGTGTTTTCTGAGAGGAAACCATAACCTGGATGAATTGCCTAAAACAGAATAATGTTACCAGCCTATTTGTGTATGAGTTTAGCTTGGAAAACCCTGAAACTTCAATATATTGCTAGGGAAGGAAAAGATGGAACTATCACATGTAAACATGAAAAACTGAACAGCAGGCACGTATCCAAAAATTTAAGGTTGTGAGCAACATACCTGTGCTGCTGAGGTCTTGGCCACTTGTATTATCTTGTCAGTGGCCAAATAACTCTGCTGTGAGGGCGCTGGACCAATGCAATATGCTTCATCTGCCTGATACAGCAAAAATAGATATTGCACGGATTATTTATTAGACAATAAGAAGTTGTATTAGCCTTGGATTTCTGAGCTCATTTTATTGTTTACCAGACTACTGGCATGCAACAGTGTAAATCTCTTAAATCTCAGTTTAAATCTCTCTCTTCAGAAAGCAGCTCAACTGGGAATAAGAAATTCTGACATTCTTCTCAGAATCAAAGTTCATTCTCTAATTCCCAGTGGGCACCAAGCTTTTCTGCACTTCCTGTAACGGTGTCAGGTGTCAATACCAACACTAAGCAAACTGTTCAAAAATTCAAGGGAAACTTGGGAGTAACTCTGCAGAGGTGAAAATCAACTGCACACACCGACTTTCACATTTAGCTTACTCATGAGAACTACAATTGTGAATGAATGTTACTCCCACACTTCAGTGTTTCCAATATCAATCACAAACATAATGAATATACTTCACCATTGCTACATGCATGGAATTTCTGTCTGCTTCACTATAAACTGCTACAGACTTCACACCCATCTTCTTTGCTGTTCGCATCACTCTGCAGGCAATTTCTCCTCGGTTTGCGATCAGAATCTTCCCTATGCTGCAACCTCCTGTTTAAAAGGATGAAGCACAGTAAGCAATTTTAAAACAAAATACATCCTTAAAAACACTCCTAGAAATAAACAATTTACAGTGCTTATATATTTCTTTAGTTAGTTAAACCAGCATAGTTAAAACTAACCAATAAAATGATGATACATCTCAGAATTCTAAAATGTATCCTTTTAGGAAATTTGACAGCAGAGTCGGCTTAGATCACTTTGTCAAATTTTACTGTCTTATCTCTTACATTGCTTAAATACTGTCACATCTGGCTTCACAATCTCCGTATCACAAAGGATCTCAGAGGAAAACATCACAAAACAGTAATTTTCATGTGAGTTGAGTACAACTATCACAGATAAAACTACTCAAAATGTTGTTTACACATTAAAGGTGATTTTTGCTTAGTCAGGAACAGACTACTGTTCTCCAGAACTATACAAATATAGCATGTTTATTAAAAAAACAAACACAAATAGTACAGCTAATACAGTCTAAAACCAATAGTAAAATCACCCACGTAACACAAGGAATTGAGGCTGGCAGCTGAAGGCAGCACGACATACCTGCCGTGGAGGCACACTTCGCCAACACCTGCATGGAGCTCCATGGCCTGTGCAATTATAAACACAGAGCTGTTACAGAAGCACACAAAGATGCTGCAGCTGAATGATTCTCATTTTCAGGTGAAAGCACAGCACCAGCTCATCTCTGAAGCAGCTGATACTGCTATTTAAACACAGCATAAGCAAGCACAACATTGTAACGCTGTACAGAGCTCATCATTTCCCTGAAAGGGCTCTCCTTTAGACACACCAGGAACAACAGATTTCCCTCTCGCTTTCTGAGCAGCATTCAGATCAGAACAGCGAATGTGAGCAACTTCATGTCTTTTGGAGGGCAAACCAGACACTGGCATTTACTGCAGAGAGGGCAAGTGTTAGGGAAAGACATAAGCAGCAACAGGAGACAGCTGTTTGTACAGCAAGATGGTGCAATGAGAATAATATCAAGGAAGGAGAGTTTGAAAAGTGAGAATTCAATTCTCCTACCCATTAATAACTTCAGAAATGAGAAGTTACACCTGAGAAGTGACAGAAAGTACTGAAGAAATCGAGTGTGGAAGGCTGAGTGGCTTAAAAAGCTACGAAGTGAACACCTGAACGGGAGTTAACTAACAAACATGTTTTATCTTGGATAAAGCTCCATAATTCTGGAGCAGTATTGGACAAAAATGCAAGACATCCTGGGCACCGCGTGACCAAAAGTCCAGCTTCAACAGAGAGATGGGAACCCCGAAGCTCTAACAGACGCAGCCACAGAAACCCACTCCTTCTGTCCTTACAGGGAGAGTAGATGTGGCTGTGGGGGGGCAGGGACGAGTACCAAACCCCAAACCCCCACGGCAACCGTGCTGGAAACTCCGCGTCTGAAGCTGCCGGCTTAGTGTCTGTGAGGGTTTTGGGCTCATTTTTCTCCACAGCAGCGGGAGCGGCCCGTGCAGCCCGTCCCGTCCCGTCCCGTCACGAGCAGCGGCCCAGCGCCCGCCGCCCCTCAGAGCAGAGCGCTCCGTCTGTCGGCGCGGCTCTCCCAGCTCTCCGCCCGCGCACAGCCACCCCTCGATTGCCCCCCCACACCCAGGGCGCTGCCAACGCCGGCTCCCTCGCGGCCCACACTCACTGACGCTGCAGCGCCCTCAGACAACACCAACCCCGCGCGGCCACCAGCACCAGCGCCATGTTGGCGGGGCGGGGCGGGGCGGGGCGCGGCGGGGGTGTGCGCGGCACGCGGGCCCCCAGTGGCTGAGGCGGGAGGGGAGGGCCGTGCTGGGGCGCGCGGCTGCGTGGTGGGGGCCGCGGGGCGGGGACGCGGGCGATTAAATGGCAGGTCGAATAAAACTGAGGAAACGTGCTGCAAGGGAACCGGTGACGGCGTTGGAGGCGCGTCCTGGGGGCTGAGCACCCTGGGTTGTTTGGTGCGGAGGCCGAGAGGTCACCCCGCAGCCCCCGAGGGCGGGAAGGACGGAGGGGTGCTTTCTCTGCTGCCCGGGAGCCGGTGGCAGGGCGTGAGGAGATGGCACAAAGCCGAACCCGGGGGTTCTGTGGGACGTTAGCATTAATTTCTTCATTGTGAGGGTGGTCAAAGACTGGAACAGCTTCCTAGTGAGGCGGTCTGTGCCCCAGGCCTGGCAGAGCTCAGGAAGCATTTGGGTAACACCCACAGTAACATGCCTGAGTTAGCCCTGAAGTGTCAGGCACTTCAGCTTGATGACCTTTGTAGGTTCCTTCTGACTGAACAATTCTATGATATCCTATTTAAACAGCTTTTCCCCAGAAACAAACTCACAGCTGTGATTGTGGCACCATGTAATGCATCTTACGTGTTTTCCATACTCAGATGTGGACAACAAGCACTCTTGGTATGCAGGCAGCTTCTACTTATTGCCTTTTTTAAAATTCAATCTGAGCAGAATCATTTGAGTTGGAAGGAACCCTTAAAGGCCTTCTGGTCCAACTCCCTGCAATGAATGGGGATACCTACAGCTCCACCAGGTGCTCAGAGCCCTGTCCAGCCTGACCTTGGGTATCTCCAGGAATGGGACTAAACAACATCTCACAATAACCCCACGGGGCCTACACACCAGGGCCAGGATGGTCAGAGTAGTTTAATCTTACTCTGGGTCAGCTTTGGAAAATAGAACAGTCGCTTGAATTTGGCTGCAAGAGCTTGTAGGTTCTGCACTTGCTCTGGAGACAGAATTTTTAAAAACAGATTGTTAATCAAAGGCATGTCTTTTCCATTATTCATTCCCTTCATTCTTCAGCATAAGGTGTCTACACCACAGATCCAATTTATCAAAACGTTCAGCATGTTTACTTTGTCTTTAAACACAAGATGGCAGCATTTTATATAGTTTGCCTTTAAATGGCGAGGAGAGCTGAAGATATTTTGCAGTACCTCACTCAGAGGTGGAAGGTTTTATGCTTTGAACAGTGAACCTAACAGAAAAAGCAAGCTCATTTGTATTGCAAATCTGCCCTTGGTTGAAGGTATCTGTCAGCACGGCTTTCAGGGCATGCAAGGTCAAGAGGGATCACCACGTTGTATACACAGATGTTTGAAAGGGCAATGCAATAAAACCCAAACCCAGAAAGCCATTTTTTCACTGACACCAGTAATATGCTTAATGTGCACGTACATACTGAATGAAGGCACTGTTATGAACTTAGTGCTGTACTTGATAGTTTGGGCTGGTAACATTTTAAATTTTATTGTAGAAGCTTAGATGCTTTCCATTTCTCTACAACTATTAATGATATTTCTGCATGTAGAAAATGTAACTTAACTCTTTCTTCAAATTTTTAAAAGGGAGTAAGTAAGAACCTGAGCCAATAAAACAATAATTTAATAAGATACTCAGGGTCTAGCAACGTCCTAAGGAATAGGAGTTGCAGAAAAGAGAACTGCAGCTTATCTGATGTTTTGTGGTGAGCTGGGAAAGCCCAGATGCTAGAAGCTTCAGCTGCGGCTAGGATTCTCAGCCCCTCCTGCCCTGGCCTCCCTGGGGAGGACGTTGCAGATAAAAGCTTGATCAGATCTTATCATGAATATAGAGGTGTGCTCAGTTTGTCCTTTGCCCATTCACATACTCTTTAAGAGTCTTGTCGTATTACTAGTGATGTAACTTCACAGAAATCTTTCTCTACTCACCCTTATTATTTTCTTTGAATTGGTACCTTTTAAAAGTACTTCCTTTCTCTCCTAGACACTGTGATGCAAAAACACTTCTTCAGTGAACTCTAAAGCTGTGTGCTTCAAGAACAGTCCATGGTGTGACTTACAGGTTTATTTTTTGCCTTAAAAAGAAAAATTATTGATTATTCCTCTACATGCCATTAATCCTCACCAAGAAAGAAAATATTCTGAGAGATCCAGCAGTCTTTATTATGGTGTCTTATCACTGAAAGAAGTTACTTTCTTTCTGGTGCCCTCACTGGCACTTCTCTAACAAGTTCCCAAACCAGCTGCTAGCCACAGATAGATTTTTCTCCTCCTATCTTTACCATATCTGCTTCCTGCAGTTCTCCTATCTTAGCTTCTTTAGCCATGAAGAACATGACACATGAGACTCAAACAGCCACTTCTGAGCCTGATCTTGCACCCATGGGGAAGGTGGGATCCCACTTCCCCATCTCTCTGCCCAGCCCTCTGAGCCAGCCCAGCTACATCATGCAGCCTGCCAGCAGTGAGATGCTGCAGGAGCCTGCACCCCAGATGGAGTCTGGCTGCACTAATTAGCCAAACTTCATTTCCAGTTTCACTGGAAAACGTTTGAAGATGAATCTGAAGAACTTTTGTGTGTCCCCTTCTACTGAGCAGTTTACCACACAGTTGTCTTATGGTTACGCTATTTTAAGCTGGCTATTGTGTGTTGATGTGAGAAACAGCAAAATCAAGTTCCATCAGGAATTCCTTTGAGCGACATAGAAACTGTTGAATTCTGGAGTTTATATCTGGAATTTTCCAAGCTATTGATTTATTTCCTGTATTTTCCATAATGGCACACTGAAAGAATGCATTCTCCTCCAAAGAACCTCATCACAATTCCTAAGGTTATTATCTGTGAAAGCAGTTTAAGTACAAAGTAACAAACATCCATTACATCTGCTGTGAGTTATGGTCTGTGTTTATTGGACAAATAGGAAACAGAAGTAGACATAAAGAAGAGACTCAAGGAAGTTGTGGGGAGATGAACAGAAAATTTCATACTATTTTCAATACCCCTTTTTTTAATCTTTTTTTTTTTTTTTTTTTTTTTTTTCCCCTAAATGCTGATGAAACAAAGATGGAAAAGTCAGATGAAATGCCCAGGCCAGAGAAAAACATCACTGTCAGTTACAGCGAGGTCATAAACATATCTGTGTCTGTGGCTTGTGTCCCAAGCCCATACAACTCTGTCTGATTGTTACAGATTGTGTTTGTATTTTAAACTGTTCAGGTGAAACAGCACTCAAAACAATTCCACACAATGCACACTTCAATGACTAAACACATTCTTTATTATAGAAACACCAAAAATAGAAAAATAGAGGGCATATATTCCTTTTCGTAACAAAGTAATTTTTAGCAACCATGTATTAGAGCAAGCTAGAAGTGATCAACCAAACCAACTCCATACACTTAAGAGGCTAATCTACATTTCCCTTTTTCTGTTCAACCAGAATTAACAGCTGTTTCTTAATTTGGACTTTTTTTTTTCTTTTTTACTGTCAGAGAGCAACAAAGGTCTGAAATAAATTAAATCTTACTTCATAAACTCCTTGGGCATTTGGCTAAGTATGACACCGTATACTCATGGGATAACCCAGTGTCTAGCTTGGGCATGCAAGAGACCACGGTGAATGGTCTGGTGCAGCAGAGCACCAGGGAGCTACAGGGATGTGCTCACCTCCTAACTTCTGCTTCACTGTATTCTTCACTCTTCTTGCTAGAAAATGGCTGCACCTCATGATCATTTCCAATGGCTTCACCTTTGCCACTTAGTGCAAGCCCGGAAAGGACTGTATGCAGCTTCCGAAAAACAGCAAACAAGTAATGGCAGTAAATAGCATGAGAATTAATCAGTTAAACATTAATCTACACACTGTTCAGTACGAACAGTTTGATTCATTCTAGTGATAAAATGGGGTGAGAGAAAAGCATTAACTTTGCATCACTGGTAAAGATGCCGGAGGGTGTGACAAGATTAAACACAGAATTATCAATCATCATTAAGAAGGGCTTTCTAGCCTCATTTTGACAGCAAATGTTAAAAGACTGATGATTAATGTAAAGAGCTTTTCCAGTACAGAACATAACAAGAAAATTCTATATTCCTATACCTAATGAAAGTAACAAACCATACAGATCAAACATCCCAAAAATCCAAAGGCCACATGAAATAGGACTTAGTTTTGAATGGGAAAGATGTCTACTGACCACTACTTACATTGGGTTCAGGTCGGATCATGTGTGGAGCTGAGCTTTTTAGGCAACAGTTGTTATTAAAATGTCCAAATATAACAGCTTGGGAGAGCAGCATCAGTACTGCATGCATGGGCTCCCTTTCAATTGGAAGCACTTCCACTTATTTACTGTTTCTTGCTGGACACCTTAAATGTTACACTGTTGTTGTGTTTTTGTTTTTGTTTTAAGTGACTGCTTTAATATAGTATAAAAAAAATCCTACTTTCTAAAGAACAGATTAATAGTATTTATCTGCTGTCCTACTTCTTAGGAGCAAATAACTCAGAAATAACCCACAGCTTCACTTCTTCACCAGATGGGCAATGGCGGACATTTTACTTGGTACCAATGGTTTTGTTGAAGAGAAACGCAAGCAGCAGGCTCACAGCTCCCCAGACCTCTCCATGGTTGCAGTTCCCTCAGACAAGGGCCTGTTTCCACCACCCAGGTCTCTTGTTAACCATCTGACTTTCATGTGAGATGAACCATGAACAGCAAGAACACCCAGAGAGCTAGGGCCTGAACAAAACCCTGAGGTCAGTGGGTTGCATGTCCACTAACAACAGGAAAAGGTGGGAGGGGGAAAATGAGCTAAATAAAGTTTGATAAGTAATATTATCACTGCTAGAGCCTTTTACAAAACAAATATTGAAATAATGGAGCGTTCAAGTGATTGTAACTGTATGCTAATTTACCTTATAATTTTATTCGGCTGCCTCCCTTGCTCACAGCTGGTTCTAAGTTCTGTCTTTGGCTTCTCCAAGTGCAAAAGTGCTTCAAAATTGTCTTTATCTTTCTTTTTTATGAGTTCATTCTAACTAAACTGGAACATTTCTGGAAAATGATAATTACTTCCACAGCAACATGTTATGGCGGTTATGGAATGGTGTCATGTTTCCTGCTTGGCAGGGACCAGAATCTTCTAGAAATTCATAGAATGGAAGGATTTAAATAAATAAACTCTCTCTTGATGGTTAAACACTGGTAAAATATCAAAACTTTTAAAAAATACTTAAGGCAAATCAGACTCACGAGGTACTGACAAAAGTTTTACACAGTGGAAATCCTTTGCCATTCATAATTGCTCAGGATTTGGGGCATTACTTAATGGAAATCAAATTATCTTCCAGGATTTATGTCATGTTCATTTCCAAATAAAGCTAACAACAAGGAAATTTTGCAGATAACTTCAGTCTTTCTTTTGTTTAATGTGTGCCACTCCAAAGTCCTATCCAGGCAAAATATTTATTGGTAACATGAAGTTATTGCCCTAAACCATAAGGGGAAAATGAGCTCTTATGTAATATTGTTTTCTCTTCGATAAATGTTTTTACATATAATTCTTATCAATTTCATGTCGTTTCCTGCAGTGAGCAGATTTGTTTCCAGAGTGTGTACTCAGACGTTTGTACATACGTTCATCTTTGAAAATCTTTTGTGACAAGGAGATTTTCTTTGTTACAGCAAAGAAAATTGGCTGAACTTAATTACTCTCAAAAACAGTTACTGCTTACATGCCTTCACATTCGCTTAGCTGGAAGCAGACTACAGAGTGTTGCAAATATTGTGCTTTAAAGCAACTCTGAACTATTTCCATATGAAAATCCAGCTGCTCAGCTGCAAGCATGGTGGATCGCATTCTCTTTTGGGCAGAGTTTGTCCAAGGCCTGCGCAGGCTTTCAGCTCCCACAGATACCTTAAACAGACACCTTAAAAAGACAGCTTCAGTGGATTTCCATTTGCTCAAGGACCTTGTGCAGTTCTGCTACAGTGCTGGCTACTCAATCCCCAGCACTTTCAGTTACCATAGAGACTTCCCACATTAAGAGAGAGCTCACAATACTGTCATCCCAGTGAGGTGACAGTTACCAAGTTCAGTGGTGAACACTATAACAGGTCCACGTCTGTAAAGGAAGCAGGTGATGCATAAGCTCTTTCAAGACCATGAAATAATAGGCTCCATGGATTTATCAAGCAATTTCACCCCAGTCCCCATCTATCACAGCAGCATCCTTAGCACCGGCTCACTTATCACAGTGCTTTCAGAGCCTCGTGTCAGCTTTCTCCACCTTGTGCTGCAAATACATGGCAAAGGGATGCCGCATCTTGAGCACCAAATGGTAAAGAGGATGTCTTGGCCTCATGTGGATGAGTGGAGTTACTGACTCCGAATGCCCACCCAGTTCTGCACAGACATCTCAGCTGCCTGTCACTGGCTGCTGAATTGCGCAGCTAACAGAGTAATACTGCAGGATAAACTTAGCAACATCAGATTGCTCTCATATGCCATGTCTTGCGAGGCTGCAGTTCAAGAATTATTGGCAAGAAGTTCAGACATCACTGCAGAGAGGCTCAGTCAGGCAATGACGAGTGGAAATTTTGGCTCACATTGCTCAGGCAGACCCTATATGACCCCGCTGAGTCAGCTTATCTGTGTACAGTCACTGGAAGCTAGAAAATTAATAAAAATACTGCCTCCAGAGTGAGAGTAGCGTATTACCACTGTGTCCCTCTGAAAGACTTAGTAGGAAACAATAAGAAATTATTAACTGTAAGCCTGGTATTTAAAAGGACTGAAGAGAGCTTGCTTATCAATTGAAGTCATTCTTATGCTTGCCCCAAATTTTCAGCAAAAAAAACAGTGCTTCCACATGGCTTGCACTGAACTCTGATTTAATAGGGTTGCCTGTAGCTGTGGACCTCTGCTCCACTTACTTGAAGGTCATATTACTGGACTCAGCTCTCCTAATAAATATGAATGGCATCTTTAAGAAATTGATTTTTCTTAATTTTTTTTAGAAAAACCTGATGGATTTTATGAGGGATAATGATGCTGTCTGCTTTAGGCTGTTTTGAGGTGCCTAACTTAGGTGGTCTGAATTGCATCTTTTTTTTTATCATATAAAGAATTTAGTATTCTAACTTCGGTCCTCTGGACTCCATCTAAATTAGTTGCTAAGAATAGCCTAAAATGGATGGTGTAAATCACTTCCTTCCCACCTTAAAGAAATTGTTTCCAGAAACATGCATTAGCTTTAAACACATGGTGTCACTTCACTTAAAAATATGGCTCCAGAGCAGCAAGGCTGCCAGGTAAAAGCAAAAACTCCTGTGACTTCTCTACTTGCCATATTCATTTGGAAGTACAAGAGCACCTCAGATACGTTCATATCCTCTATAGGGCTTTTTTCTGGAAATCAGAAACGTGACAAACACAATGACCAACAGTCCCAGGATACTCAGGCCCACAGCGATGGGAACTGCTTTTCTGTTTTTATCAAGAAAACATTCTTCTTCTGCAAATAAAAAGAGATCAGAGAATGCATTAGAGTAGAACATCATATTTCTAGACTATGCATCCATATTCTAGCAAGTCAGCAAATACAAGCCAGAGGTTCTCAAAACCTTTCTTTTTATTGAGCTATACTTAGTATGTTTTTATCTCTAATGAATCTTGTCCCAAGAAAACAATATTTAGCCTGTAAATAGCTACATGCTTCACTGGAAAGTGACTCTTTCATATCCACAATAATTGTTTTACCACCAAGATGGGTACATACACAGTAGGAGGCTCTCTTGCTCATAGCAGATGTGGAGCACAATGCTACAATGTGCAAGTCTGAAAATAAAGAGCAAGACACATCTTGTACAGATAAAAACTACTGCTATGTAGCATCTAATTGTTTCTGCCCAGTAAAAAGGAAATGCTGTTCAGAAGACACTTTCACAGCTTTTCAGACAGGCCAAGTTGCTGATGTAACGCTGCTACAACCTATGCAAAACTATAAGGATCCTGAAACCAGTGATCATTATTGCTTTTTTTTTCTTCCCCTTTTAAGCAAATCTGGATAAACAGAAGTGAAAATATCAATCCCAAGAAACCAGCAGGGAGGAGGCTGGTGGTGTGCTTACTTTATAGAACTATTCCTTTGCTGGAAATTCGGTCTTTCAAAATCTTTATACACAGCAGATGTACATAACAGCTTCATAACTATTTCACAGCCACTGGAGAATTCTTTCAGAGACGGTACCTGCTTTCTCAGCCCTTTGATTAAGAGCAAAACTAGTTTAATTTTGTACATGGAATTGGATAGCAGAGGTTAGCCTGTCCTTGAAATGAGAGAGAGTCTTTCTAAGCTATCTCTGCCATATCTGAACTAATTCATTGTACACATTCAAATGGGAACATGGAACCAGATGGGGTCCTATGAGTTGTTCCAGCTCAGCTTTGTTCTGTTAAAAAGTCTTCAGAAGCCAGAGAGCACAGACTGGATTCTCAGTGTGGCTTTTAAGAACTTAAAGAAAGTTTGTAGAAAAAACTTCTATGCCTCAAAACAGTTCCAAATGTAATTTCCCATTATATTCCTTCTAGAATAAGAAACCAAAATTTTTAACTAACAAAAGAAGAACGAGTCAGATAGAGCCAAACTAAGTCAAAAGACAGATCTAAATTAAGAAGGATGCAGAAGCAATATTTTGTAAGCACTCAGAAAGTCAGATGGCAGACAGACAAATGGAATATTTTGCTAGAGCATGTAAAGGGCTGGACTGCTGATAAGTCATCTGCCCACATGAGTTGTTGTATGGAAATACCCTGAGCGGAAGTCCCAGAAACATGAAGATGTACTATTTGAAGGAGAACTCAGGGTACTGCTGAGACCATCTCTCTTCTGTGTAGGATTTTTCATGAACCTCCTAAAAGCAAGGCAGGGAGCAGTCAGAGTCCCCATACTGTGAGACGTGGGGATTTCCAAGGCCACCCAGCAGTCCTGGACCACACAGCCCATCCACGTCCTGGCTGCATCCTGACATGAAACATGGATGGCAATGCCTCATTTCCCTGTAGAAGGAAACTCAGGTGTGGGCATAGGGAAGAAGCTGTGAGGAGCCCCAGTACATTCTCCCAGCATGGGCAATTCAGGGACCAGGGGAGTCAGCACTGGTCTGCCTCTGTCTTTGTAGCAGGTAGTACTAAGCTACATGGTTGCATATACTCAAAACCCAGACAAATAACCATCACATTTAATTCTGAAACTAGTGAGTGTGCCAGTTGTGCTCCTCCTCAGGAGCACATTTCATCATGTCCAGATACACCTTCTCTGCAAGTATCATCCTGCGTTGACAAATACCTTTATTAATTGGCAGTTTCACTGCTGCAGATGTGAGATGTCATGGGGTGTCAAGAGATTTTCAAAATAGCTAAGATATTGAGGGCAGTGACCTTGAACTGAACTGTATCATATAGTAGGGGCTGAAAAAAGCCAGTACAATGGTGGTGAGCACACCTCACCTGGGAAAAAAGAGCAGAGAGAAATAAAATGGTGGCTGTCCAGCTGAGCATTTTTAATGAGAATGGGAAATGGAAGGTATTAAATTCAGGAGAGAAAGGTGCTTTGCCATGGGCATTAGCATTGTGTTGAAAACAAGTGGGAAAAGAGTGAAACTACAGCAGCAGGCAGGATACAGTATCTGGGAAGTAGTTTGTACGGTTAAAATCTAGCAGAAGGAGATATCTCAGCCTATTGGCTTGCTGACAATTAGATCTCAGAAGGGCGGAAAAGATTTCCACATTACTTACCTCTTCCAAACTGGTTGCCAACAATATCAAAGGCCTGCAGCTGCATGTTAACAATGAGTAGCTGGTAGGTTCTCTCCACGCCAAACGTTTGCTTGCTGGCACACTTAAAGGAATTCCCCAGCTTTGCAGTAAAATGCTGCTGGCGTATGGCTACATAATAAAGTATACCTGGAGGTCATAAAGACAGAGATAGTGATAAATGGGCATCCACAACAAGGCTGCACAATCAGAATCTTTCTGAGATAAAATGGAGGATCAGTAGCAGTGTCACAGTTGTGACTAAAGCACAAACATTTTCCCTGTAATGCATTAGTTAATTTTGTCTGTGTTTAAATGAGTGCTTTAATTACCAATGGGCAACTCAGCCAAACTCGGGTCTGAAAAAGGTGCAGGCGTGTTCACTGCAACAGTGCTGCTGGTGGACTACGAAATGGCAACAGCTAGCAGAGAGGCAGTAACAACAGGCTGGAAAAGCAATGTCTCTTACCAGCACCACTGTGGAGGACTGACAGTCCACGTGAAAACTTTAAAGCTTGTGATTAGGCTGATCAACTCGTGTTTGCTGCAATTTGCATTTAGCGATGCACAGCAAAACTCTGATATTTTGACATTTTGGATCTTAAATTTTGGTTTATTCTGATAGAGTGGTGAAAGCAAAGGGAAAGCTTTTGAGGATAAAAGGAAAATTAAATAATAATAATAATAGAACAGTTTGGTCACCTCTTTTCCATTTTCATGCCACGGCATTTAGGTGAATGACATGCTGAAAGCCTAATAAATACATAATTTGCAACATTCAGAGTTCTAAAGATGTGAAAGCCTATCCCACACCCAGAATAGTTTGATAGGAATTTAACACAGTGAACATTAAACATAAAATCACTGACCTTCAGAAGGTAACTGTAATTCAGCCTCAATTGTACTGACATAGTACACTGGATCTTCCTGCAAAAGATGATGTATCTTTATTCCTACTACATCCCTATATTTGTAGGAAAAAAATAAAGTTCACCACAGCAAAATGGTCACCAAAAAATTCCCAAAGAAAGACTTCTCAAAGCATCACCTTGAAGACCTAAGAACCAACTTGCTTAGATGCATTGCACTTTCTTTTCCAAATCAGTAGTAGATAAGAAGCCAGCGTAACACCGTGACCTCGGATACATCACCAGTTTTTCTCAGTTTGGTGAAACTAGACATGCAGACGTGCTTTGGCACACATTGCTCAAGCTAGACTTTTGTGTGACTTGTGGGAACCAAAAGTAAGAGGGGGTTAAGCAAATGTTATATATTGCACGAGGCGTGTGGTAAGACGGTTTTATTTTTATCCTCCTGTTTTGCTTTCTTTGAGAGTCTCAGCAATGCTTGCATTGGTAACCCTGCAGTGAATTGATCCCTGCTGACCTGCAGGATGACTGCTTGCAGAACGTACGCTGATACATTTAACAGTACCCAGGACTCCCAGCACCGCAGTGCAGTTTATGGATCAATGGCCTTTGTGTGAGCGAACAGGAGAAAGCAGCCACGCTTCTGTGGTCAGCATTGCTTTGAACCAGAAGAGGGCAGCAAACAGCAGAGACAGGAGCTGTTCACAGAGGTACCACTCGTTTTCTATGCTGTCTGCCAAAAGAAGTCACTACAAATGAAGAAACAGCAACCTTGATCGTCTGTATAAGGAAGAAATAACTGTTACGTTTACCCCGCTGACACTGTTGATGCTGGCTGGCTTTATTTCATATGCATACAGACTGCCGACATGGAAAGCACCCAACTACTACAGTACAAAACAAAATTTCCAGCTGAGGACTTTGCCTGCACATGCTCCAAAATCCTGGTGCAACCTGAACACTGCCCTGCCCCGGGCGGTCACAACATGACAGAAAGTCCCAGGGGCTTTTTGCTGCTAGCAGTGCTGGAGTATGCTGTCAGTCATTACGTAGCATCCCTGTTACTGGTTTTAATTCCAGCTCTGAGCTCGTAGGGATTGGTGACTGCAGCCGGTGGCTAAATAGAAGCAAACATGAATGTCTTCTGTGCACTCACTCACCTTTAATGTTGTGCAGTTTTAATGCTGGTAGGATGGATTGTGAAAAGATTGTGAAAGAAGTTTAGGAAATAAAGTGGTTCTCAGCATTATTCTACTTAAAGACATAAACAGGTCAAATCGCACTATTTTTTTGGCAGCAGCATTATCTTCTGTTTGGGCACAGTTATTGACTTTGCTTGAGATAAATGCCTGTTCCTACTTCACGTATTGTGGGTTGGTTATGAAACTTCCCTTTGTCAAGTTCTTTGCCAAAGGCAGCTGGCAGCAGCGAGTACAGAGCCAGTTTCTCACCTCCCTACGGCCACACCGCAGCCCCTGGCCCAGCTCCACCTCCACCCCTGAGAACCAGAAGTGCCACCTCTGTAGCACTCCTGGTTCAAAGCCAGCACTGCGGCAGCTGGAGAGGCCAAACACATCAGAAATGGCAGCAAAACGATTTCTTATTAACTTGCATTTCAAAGAAAGCTAAGCCGTGCCCCGATGCTCTCTTGAGACTTATCTTGGGTGGATTGCATAATGCTGTGCCAATAACCACCTTTTTCAGGACAAGAAAAGTCAAAAGGTTCACATCTCTCTCCTTAGCTCTGCTGTGAGCTAGTACTTTCTGGGTACTCGAATCACCGGACTTTTTCTAAGGATCTTCAAAACACAGAAAATGCTACCCTTGTTACAGAAAGCATACATTTAAACCAAACACTTATGGTTTGAACTGATCCTTTGTTCTAAAACAGCACTTTTCCTTTGCAGCTTTTAGATATCTTTCAGTCATCGACTATCAACTAAAATCAAGACAATTACTGATTGAAATCTTTCCTCGAGCACTGATGACCAGGTATTCAGCTTGTCAGTCAGCGATATAATTTGCAGTTGCCTCTTGGAGCGTGGCTGACCTCTTGGCAGTTTTCTCCTGTGGTTACAATATCAGCAGTACTCACGGTAGCTTATGCTGAAGACCTGTCTGCACATGATGGGGTTTGAGCTGGAAATGTGGTACCAATACATATCACATCAAAAAGAAAACTAATTTTCATACTAGGAAAGCATAGGCCTATCTCTTGCCCAAGTTTCTATGCATATTTATAAGTTTCCCTGGTCTGATGCATTTTAAGGGCACTTATCTACAATTTTGTTGTTGCGATTCAGTTGTTTGGAATTTTCTAATGAGAAATCAGAAGAAATTAGGCCCTCTGGGCTCTGACAGGCTGTGGCTTCTGGACACATACACCTTCATGGGCTGCTCTTAGGATTTAACAACCACATCCGACTTTTGCCTGGGCAGCATTTATGGGAAGCAAATGACTAATTCCACATGTGTCCAGGTTGTCTCTGAGACACCATTTCATAAGGACAACTTGACAGCACGAGTCAGAGCTTCCAGCACACGCACCTTGCTTCCACACAGCAGCTCCAACCCCACAGCCAATTCTCTGTCCCACTCCAATGCAAGCAGCAGACCTGGCCTTCCCCCCAGCTAGATTTTACCACTGTAAATGAGTTGCAGATTTTGCTTAGGGCCAATCTATACTTTGTGCTGCTAGTTTGGCAGAACATTTAGCCAAAGGATCTGAGGGCACTGTACTTATCCTTTATTACACATATGAACCCTTCAAAATTCAGAGTTCCAATAGACAAGATGGGATGTAACATTGAAAGTAGTCCTGCTCTGAGCTGGGGACTGGGCCAGGTGGCCTCAGGTCTCTCCCAGACTGAATTAATCGTGGTTCTGTGAATCCAGCCCCTTGGGAAAGACAGGAGTAATAATGCCTCATACACAGGTGGCCACTGAGAGGGATGAAATGCCTTTTCCCACAGCACACTGCATGTCACTGATTTGGCTGGAAGTGGATCAGAGGCAGCCTGGGTTCCCGCTCCCCAGACCTAAACCCTTGTTCCCACTAAATACAACAATTACCTTTACAAAGACAAAGCTTATAAACCCTCCAGTGAAAGTGATGTTCAGCACAGACTGCACCATCCCACAGCTTCCAGATACCTGGGTGGCGTTGGGGTTGACAGACAGGTACTCCAGCTGCTTCTGTGGAGAAATGAGGACATTGTGGGGCTATTCATGAAGTGGAGGGAGAAAACTTAATGAGAAACACACAGATTTATAAGTTTGGGGTTGTCAGCATCAAGACAACTCATCTCTGAATCCAACCAGGTCTGTGAGCTGACAATTTATCTATCTCATTGAAACTCGCTGTTTTAAACCCTTCACTGATGTCACTTCAGATTTTAACTAGTCTCCCATTCTGGGAAAGAGAAGTAACACTGGCGTCCAATCTGCCCTCCCAAATATTGCTACCACAGACACACTGCTGAAAGAAGAAAGTATCCATATGTCCCTCTGGCATCATTATACGAACCTAAGTACAGCAGTTGAGATGCTGTGGCACAAAAAAAAAGGCTTTATACTAGTAACAAACCAGTTATTTTTATCATATGACTTAATTTCTGCTAACTGCTTTTAAAGGAATAGAATATATTCCAGCAAATGAAGAAGTAGTCTTTATAAGGCTTAGCCTTGTAGTGCTTTCACCTCACCTTCTGCGTGCTCAGAGCCATCAGTTGCAAACCCATTACTGCTTTGATGCAGGTCTTGTTGCTGCTGGAAATGGTGTATGTGCCAGTGGGGATGGGAGAAGGCTGTGGGGCCAGAGTGGGTATCACCATCATTGTAGTAGATGGGATGGTTGTATGAGTCCTCTGATGAGCGGTGGTTGCGTTGGTCATGGCTGTGGCCGTTGGACTTCCAGAAGTTGTGTGATTAGTTGAGCTTGTGGTGGGATTTTCCGTTTTGTTGGTAGTGGCTGTAGTATTTATTGCAGCAGCTGTCATTTGCATCTTTGATGTTGAATTCTCTATGGTTGTGTTCGTAACTGCGTCCACATGTGTTGTGACTTGGTTGTCTGAGGACACAGAGTATAGGGTTGTGTTCTCCACAGCTGATGTAACTGTTTCCATCGCCTGGGTTGTAGCCTGGCCAGCTGCAGCTGTGTTTGCTGCAGTTGTGGTTGCTGCTGTGGAAGATGTGTGGCCGTACGCTGTGGTGGCATTTGCTTCTGCCTGGGCAGTCATATGAGAGGCTGGTGCTGTTGTTTCCCAGCGTTGGTCAGTTGTCTGCAGAGTAGTTGCATGGCTTACGGGGCCTGTGCTGTTAGGTTGAATTGTGGTGCTTCGATGGGGTGGGGAGCGATAAACGGAAGGTGACAGAGCAGAAGTAATGGTATGGGGGAAGGACGTGGTTTGTGGAGATAGCATGACACCCAGGACCAGTTCAGCACAGCAGAAAGAAAATGCTGCAAAGAAATGAAAAGTTGTCTAAAACCATTGCATTTAACATTCCTGTTGATGTCTGCAACATAACTGTGCTCATTTTGTTATCATGACTTTATTCTTCCTTTGGCTTACTGTCATGACAGGAGAGTATAAGCAGACATAATTTCTCACCACTTCCCCAGTCTTCACACCTCTGAATATATCCAGTGCAGAGGCAGCACAATTGGCTTCTTACTCCCCACATGCTGCTTTGACTGCTGAAGAAGACAGCAGATGCTAGAGGTGTGAGCAGACCTTGCACAATCCCTACACAGCACCTGAATTCTCCTGCAGATAATAGTAGTACAGCAAGATTTGCTGGGAGTAAATTATCAAGGTCTAAGGGACAACTTGTTCCATTGATTACGGGCTGCTGTCAAAATCCAGGTATAACAAGTGAAGAGGTTGTAGGTTACTCGCAAACAAAGCATGGGGAAAGGGAACATTTTTTGTATGTGAAGGAAGTGAGGAAACATAGCAGTCTTATGATGATTCAGAATAGTCTGGAAGACAGAAATTCCGTTATTTTGTTTATCGTGCTGATGTGGATATGGCAGCCTGACCTCTCAAGTTCTTCCTCATGGGAGATACCCAGGGAAAGATAAGCCCTCTTAGTAATGCTTTTTCAGCAATGAGAAACATTGCTGAATTTCAGGGTGCAGCTTTCAGGGTTTTTTTGAACCACATCTAAAAATAGTCACAGCACCAAAATCACGCTGGCATGTTATAACATTTACAGAAATGCATTCCTTGCAAAACGGAAAAGATCTAGTTCCTATATGTAAGTAACAAAGGGAAGACAAGGTGGAAAAAGTACACTGTAAAAATAGAGAAAGTTCACAGCTGTTCAACTCTAATCTTTGATTGTGAGTATGCAGCAAGGTACTATAAAGACAAGATTAAGCTAAAGGCACAAATCATGGACATAAATGTATTCTTCGATGTGCATGAGGCTTCAGATGTAGTTAAACGCTTTACTGCCTAAATTAGCTGGAGGACAGAGATGAATTCTCCAGTCTGGAGACAGAAAGAATCCAAAAGTCTAATTTTCCCTTATAAATGGCTATGGTAGAGGAAAAGTGGAGAGATATGCTCCATATTCCTAAACTTGCCTGGTGTTTTACCTCCGTACTGAACTGAATACACTTGACTGCAAATGTAGCTGTTATCATCAAGGAAATTCAACTTGGTACACTTGAAAAGTCACAAAAATGACAAGACAGATCCCTCTGATATTAAATTTTATCAGAAGGAACTAAAAGTGCTGTAATTAATACCATACTTTAATTAATTTTCTCACTTTCTCCTTGCCTTTACCGCACCTGCTGCCAAAGCTGAGAGGCAGGTAACTTCTCCTCTGTATATTCACCTCGATCAGACCAGTGGAAAACCAGAGCAGTTGCTGTGCATCAGCTACATGTTATTTAATCTAAGTAACACAACAGAAACAGGAAAGAAGAAGCTGCAATTTTCACTCTTTTTTTTTTTTTTTTTAACCATATATGTTTGTGAAACAACTCATACTTGAATTTATATAAGCCTTAAATAGTCAGTACTTTTCAGTTTTTACTTAACATATTGGTTTTGATTTCTGACCATGTAACGCTAAATTTTATGGATGTGGAAAGAAACATCATTTCCCTAACACTTGGATGCTGTCCATAGCTTTTAAATGGAACTTCATTTTCCCCAGAAGGTCATTTCAACAGAAAAATATTCAGCCCAGTGGGGTCACTGAGGGGTAAAATCAGAAACACCTCTGGGGTGGCCCGTGGCTCATGCTCTGCAGGGGACTTGCCAGTATCCTCCAGCTTAGCTCTCCCCAGTATTCTGGGCTCTCTGCTGGGCCAAGGCCGTGCTACCAAACTTGTTGGTTTGGGTCATCTTCTCAAAACGCATTTGGCCACTGATTTCAGAAAGTCTTCCTAGGGATGGGTAAGGATTGCTCTCTGCCATCCTAATGATCTTCGCCATCAAAAGAGGCCACAAAGCAACAAGGAATTGCAGCTCTGCATCCCCCTGTTAGCTTCCATTTCTTTTTTCTCTGAGAAATTTGCCATCCCAAATCCGGGCCTGGAGCCCTTATTTCCACGCATGGTGACAGAGGAGGCTTCAGGTTTTCCTTCCATTGACTAGCATACAAAGGAGGACTGCAAGGATGGTGAAGGGTCTAGAAGGAAAGTTATACGAGGAGCACCTGAGGTCACTTGTTTTTTTCAGTCCAGAGAAGAGGGGGCTGAGGGGAGGCCTCATGGCGTCTTACAGCTCCTCACAAGGGAGCAGAGGAGCAGCGCTGAGTTCTGCTGACTCCCTGGTGAGAATCAACACTGGCAGAGGCACACAGTTAATCTGCTCAAAGGCACTAAGGTGGAAGTGGCTTGATCTGGCTGCAAAATGTCTCAGCCTGCCAGCCCATAATGCAGTGGGTGGAAGAACCTCTTGCTGGGGATTTTTGACCCTTCTCGCCTAACCACACACCTGCAGTTTGTTCTGCTTTATGCTGCCCAGAAGAAGTGCTTGTGTTTGGGTGACATTTTGTGCTCGATACAGACACAAAAACCTGACCCAGCTCCTACAGTCAGTGAAAAGACTCTTGCCAGTCCTGGCTGCTTTAATTTGAGCTCTTGAGGAACTGGAAAAGCACGAAGATTTTCTGAGTGGCTTTAGTACTCTCTACTATAGTTTACCTCAAACACGGGAGTGGTTCCTTAAACCTCCAACCCTTCAGACTCTCCTCCCTTAAACTCTGATTGTTTTTAATTCCCTGCCTGCATAGAAGGAGTTCATGGCATTAACAAAAGATCACAACAAATTACTAAATGAACTATCAAAAATGGATGAATGGCAACCGAGCAAGAACGTTCATCCTGGCCAAAGATATTCCTGCTGACCACTGAGTTATTTCTCCAAGTCTGCATACATTTTGGGGTCACTTCAGCAGACTGTGGCTATGATGCAGGTGTGAGAAAGAAGCAGATGTGGCTGGAGCGCTCTGTGGTGAAGTCCCTGCGCTGCTCCTCTGCTCACTGTGCGGCCATTGCAGAGCTGGGAGAGGGGCAGAGGTTGTTGCTGGTGTGAACCGTGCATGCAGATAGCAAAGCACACTACAGAAACCCAGTACCCACCAGCAAGCAAAAACCTTTAGCCATTACACAGATTAAATTACTCTCTGTCCACCTGTGCCAAGTAGATTTTGTACAGCTGCAGGTGCATGTGACTTTACATGCTAAGACACATCCCTGACCAGGCTCGCTCCACTGATTTTCAGGGACAAGCACTAAGGATCAAATGGTGACTTTGATGTAGTTTGTTGTTAGATAAGCCTCGGCCTTCCCAAACTTCCCCAAGCCCTCTGCCTTGCTCTTGCTTTCCTCACACCCTGCATCTTGCAGCACAGACAAACAAACAAGCAATGTTTCTTTAGGTGTTTTTTTTTTGCTTATCTCACTCAAGATGTTCAGTCAGTTCTGCAGGGAATCATATTTAATGACAGAAAACAAATGTAAATAGGCCTGCTTCTAATACTATTTTGAGCTGACTCAATCACACGGAGTTCATGTCACCACACAGTGCAAAATACAAGAGAAAACATTAGATTAAGTCTACATCAGCTACAATTAAATGTAATTACAGTTAATTCTTACTGGTGGGACTTTATTAAAATCACCTTTAGTGCTAGCTACAAGACTATTTCCAGTTTTCAGTCTATTAATTCCTCTCATAAGTGCAAAGAAACAAAAGCAGCATAGTCTGTCTCTTTTCTATAGAGAAACGATGGAAGATGTGACTCACCGCAGGCAAAGGCTAGCAGGACCAACTGTGATTTGCTCCTTCCCATGGTCAGTACAGTTGTGAGTTCAAGAGATGCTGCTTCTTGCTGTGGTCCAGCAGAAAGGAAATAAAGGTTTCCTGGTGACTGCAAAGTTTCACTTGATTCAGGGAGTGCTTAGTCACATGGGTAGAAAGGAGGTGGGGAGGGAGGGGGGAATCCGGTGCTGCTCATTTATAAACTAATGTAGAAATAAATAGCTGCTGGTTAAGAAAGAAAGCGAAAACAAAAAGGACTGCAGAGTTAGTGCAGCAGAGGACAGGCTCTCACCCTACAGCCAAGACTTGGGGCTCTGCAAGGCTTTGTAGAGCTTCATGTTCTTTTCTCCAGTTTTGGTAAGCCAGAGCGGACTGCAGCTGTACCCCATTGGTGGGCTAAGACCTGTAAATCAGTACTTTCTATCATGCTTTTTTTTTTTTTTTTTTTTAATAGTTTCTATAGGGTTAAACGCCTTCTTTGAAATTAAGGCACAGAAGGGAAAGGTGTGATCTCTGGCTGTCTCCCCAAAACCTGCTAAAAGTGAGACAGGGCTGAGCAAAGTCCCAGAAGGTCTCTGGTTCTACCTGGGGCTGCTAGCAACCTTTGCTGGCTGGTGCAGCCAAGGTGGCTCACCATCAGCATTGTGTCCAAACATACTCCCCAGCAAACAGCAGCGAGCTACCTGTGTTCCATGAAGTGTCCTCTGTGAACCGTGCCAAGCCCTAGGAAGTGTTGCACAGGCAAGTCCTAGCGTGCGTGGCCACACGCCAGCGATCTGCAGCAGAACATTTCACCTGCACGTGTGTGTGGATGGATTTCCAGCCCTGTGTCCTCACCATGAAGCTTGCTTAAAAGCTTAGTGGAAGTAGAAAAGAGATAATAAACTCATAGAACAGCAGGAAAGGGAGGAAAGAATCTGAGAACTCCTGCGTTCCTGATTCTTCTTTCTCTCATACCAATATTAAAGTGCAGTAACACAGTGAGGCCAAAGACTTGAAAACCTCAGATGAGGTGAAGTTTGCTCCTAGAAATCTGGCTGAAATTAGCTCCAATTTATTTTGCTCTCTGTAGTTCCATTGTGTTCCATATTCTCATTCGTACCTCCCTGCCCTCCTCCATGATCTACAACACGCACCTGTGCCAATTAGCCCTCCTCAATAAGCCATTGGTAGCCAAAGGTAGGAAGACACTGTGGGGATATTTGCAATAAAATCATCCTACAGCTTCCTTGCCTTATGACCCGAGCATCAGCATGCACAACTCTGACCTGTCTTGGTGAATCTTTGCACTCTCCTAACAGTCCCAAAGATTCAGGAACATGAATAAGAGAGAGAGAGGCAAAGAAAATTTAAAACAACAATTTTTTATGATTCACACATAAAGTTCAATTGGATAAATGCTTTTTTTTTTTTTTCAGGTGTGTTGATGGGCCTTTACTGATACTCATTTCTTCTGAATAAAAAGAAATCTCAATTGACTTGTTGCTTCATACAGAGACATCAACCACAATGTTTTGTACTAGTTATAATTTTTATAAATTTCAAACAAAGTGTGGTTTTACACAGGTCAGAATTACAGAAAGCTCATTTGCACACTTTTTTCTTGTAATAATTTCATACATTCGTCTTGACTGGAAAAAAGGACAGGCAATTCTGCGCTCTTTCCCTGTCTGATTATCTCTCATCAGCCACAATATACAAATACATCATTATCAACACAACGGAAAATATGTAAGAAACAAACGGTACCAATTCTTAGCTGGGGAGAGGAAATCTTAGCAGCTGTTTCAGCTCCAGCTGCAAGAAGAAATACTGAATTTGGCTCTTTTTTTTCCTCATTATTCTTAAATATTTCTAATAACATATATATTAGAAATCAGGCTTTGAGTATTTTTGGAAAGGAAAAACAACCCAAAAATACCCAATCCTGTTTGTAATCTCAGAGACTAAGAAAATGATGGATAATAAAATGGCTTTTCATTACATACACAAACAGAATATAAGACCACACGCACAGCTTTGTTGTGACTGGCTACATAAGCCAGTGTTCAGACAACAACCATTGGTCTGATTCTCCTTTCAGTGGTGTTAGGCAGTGAAAGATGGAGAGGATCAAGCCTGGTTACTTTCTGGCCTTGACTGACATCGTGGTGTTTGCCTATATACCAGTTTGTCACTACCTCCAGTAATGAAGGAGTCCATTGCCCAACTAAACCCAAATGAGCAGAGGGCATAGTTTCAAGGCTGTGAAGTTGCTGAAAATCTCACATACTGCATACAACCATGGGCCAGGGAGTTACTAGCCATCCTCAGGACATTCATAGTGCAGGAGTGACTTAACCTTTGGTCAAATGGGAAAAAATGTGAAATTTTGGAAAAAAAAATAATTCAAAAGCAAAGTAGGAATGAGAATTGTAATAACCCAGCCCATACCTTTGCAGTGGGTCAGTGTGCTGGGAGACCGGAGACACCTTTGTAGCAATCTGCTTCCCTGCTCCAGCTCCAGACTACCCCGTAGGATACCACCACTGACACTCTTGTAGGGCACAGTGGGACATATGGGGGTGAATACTTTGCTTTCCCCTGAAGGGTCTCCAGTTTAAGAATACATGCTAGAGTTCAGCATCAGAGCTGGATATGAGGGAAATTCAGTATCTCCCATTTTACACAGAGATACTGAGGCACCAGGGATATAGGAATATCTCACTGTCAGTCTGCACACAGCAGAGGTAGGATGAGGATTCACAATACCTGATTTTCCATCTCCAGTTCAAACAAAGAATTCCCACTGCTATTTCACCATTAGAATGAGATTCCTCCACTTGAAACTCCAAAGTGCAGGTTGGGGTCTTTCCATGACCGTGTAATGTCACAAATACTAGTTTTGGCAGTTTCACACACACAGGGTAACCCTTCCCCATCTCTCTCTTGCTCACACACAAATCTTACTATACTTACTTAATGTGCAATCAAAGCTCCCTTCCCCTTTCCTCTCCTGTGCTTAGGGCAAGGGTAGACAGGAGCACTGTTATGAGGCCATGCAAAAATTACTGAAAGTAATACAGAAACAAAAATGAAGTCATTTTATGGAGAGGATTAAATGATTGCACTACAAAAAATAAAAAATAAAAAAAAAAAACACTGCACATTTCCTTGAGGGGGGACTGAAAGGAACCAGTTCTTCCCTCAAGGTGCTCATAACTTCAGCAGACTTTAACAGAAGTCATGCTCCCGGGAGCCTACAGGTCATTTTTAAGGTAAATGACCAGCACAAAACGTACGAGCTCTTATCTCTGTAGGACAAAAAGCTTTGAAAAAGGTACAGAACTCTCACGTCTTTTTGTCATGAATAAAAACCATTAGAATCTACGGAGTTTAGATACTGAGGGTCAGAAGAACATTACTCATGGGAATTCACCACCACAGTGCAACTAATAATTAACTAGTAATCCTTCACAGGCAAAATAATAATAATAATAATCTGAATAAACCTTTATCTACTTACTTTGAGGCTTTTTCTTGAATGGGACTATTTACTTGCTTCACAGCTATCCTGACTCACACACTAAGATATTTGCAATACCAGCCTTCACTGAAACACAAAGAAAAATGTTCAGGTCCCTGCAAAGAGGATAACAGAAATGTTGCAGACTCTTTCTATTTTGCTATTTTACCAAGGAGTGATTTTTGGTTTTGCTTCATCTCCATTTTTAGTGCTTTCGTCCCTTTTATTATCTACATAGAGCATCACTACTCTTAGGGATAAACAAAAAATCTCTAACAGTAAAAGTCAATCACCAGTTCTTGAGCTTTTGGGTCACTTAATCGTGTCTGATCTTTACTTGTTTGCAACCCTTAGTCAATACTAATCTTTACTAAAGTACTAGCAGCTTTTATGGGACCTAAGACCCAATTACCATCAAAATGCTTTCATGTCTTAACAGCTGCTCTAGATGAGCTAATGGCTTGTAAAGGAATAATAAAATCTGTACTCACTTCATATTGTACATTACATCCTTATGTGGCAGAGATTTGGTACAGTCCTATAACCAAATGTCCTGGAAATAAGTATTTAACAACAACACTTTATCCACTCATTGGAGCACCTAATGCTCACTGCCTATTTGTGATGCTTAAATATATTTCTTATGGGGAATGAAATGTAGCTACTCCATAGTCCAGCACAAAAAGAAAGCATGCAGTCTACTCAAACATATGACATTAAATGGCATTCAATTGAATTCTCGGCACCAAATGCAAAGGATTGTGAACCAGCAACCACAGACTGCAGAGGGTGCAGTGGAATGACTTACGCTGTAAAAAGAGTTAAACACGTTCTTTGTCACAGTAGCTGTCACACGTCTTTGCCTCTTGGCTAAAACCTGCATCTCCACCTTATGCCAACCAAGTTGCCACCTGCATTATCCCAAAATAATGCTGAACGCAACAGGTTGTTCACTGTGCCATTGCTGCATGAAGCCTCTCTGATGGTCCAAGTCAGAAGTTTCCTTTCCACATCCAATCTAAAATGTGACAGTTTTAGTGATGACCATCAGCAAAAAGGGCACATTTGTGATCTATTAACTCTAATTAAGGAGGGTGGGGAAGGCACAGCTACTGAGGCAAGCAAATGGAAAAACCTCCAAGTGACCCATGGTAGAGCAAGAACTCAAAACCATGTATGTGTGTCCCTCTGCAGTAACTCGGTGTTCAAGGAAAGTTGCCAAAAGGTGCGTGCATAGTAACTCTTCAGCTCTGCTGTCGACCTAATTTAGGCCACATCTTCTGAAACAGTTTGATAAACAATGCAAGAAGCATTTTTCTCCTCTAATACTGAAGGTGGTTCTTGATGCTGTCTGGATGTTTAATGTTCCTCTCAAGTTTGTTTTTCCTCTCATCTGTCCATGTTAATGGAGTTTCAGAGAATTATGAAGCTCAGAGCTTGTGAGAAAGGCAGCTTTGATCCAGTGTCAACCCAAAATAAACAAAGAGATGGAGAGGGTCCTGAGGAAGGCTGGTCCTGCCATTCAGCTGCCAGCCCTCTGTTCTGCTGGGAAGCTTTTAACCACCTCACTTTCCTTGGTGTCTGACTCTACCGAAGCCGTGCTGCAGGAATCATTGTACATGTCTGAAAAGAAGGACATTGGCATTGTCACTACTACACGTCTAAAGAAATTTCCATCTACAGTCTTGAGATTGATTGTTAAAAGCCTGAAATAAAATAAAAAAATAAGTAAAAGAATCAATTCTGCTGTTCTCCTATTTCCTTCAAGAAAGGCAAAGCAGGCTCCTTTGGCAAGTAATTAACCATCATTTGTGTGGGCTTGGTTTTCTTGTAAAGCATCAGATGTGCTAAAGAAATCAGAGCCATAGTTAAGGCACTGAGGCTGCAGACAGAACTGACCCGCTGTTGAAGTGGAGGAACACCAATTCCCTTTAAACCACAGCAAAAAAATCTTGTTAACTTTCAAGAAAGGTTTTCTCCATTTTAACAAACTGACCAAAGACAATGCCGATATTCAGCTTTCCCAGTGCAACCTGTTTATGTGATAGATCAGAACCAAAGCTGAAGAAAGAGTGGCTTTTAGCGCTGGTTAGGGTGCGATCTCACCAGAGCAGCCCTTCCTCCAGCATTCAGAGACAGGAGTGAAATATCACGAAAGTATGAATGGTTCATGAGATTTTAACATTTTCAGACCTAAACCAGAACAACAACCCTGATGCTCATCTAAATCCTGACACTGTGTTAAGATGAAAGCTGTGCTGCAGTAACAACATACCCTGCCATACGACACACTTGGATTAGCTGTAAAGTTGCCAGCCCAGTTACCAGTAGAAATTTGGTGGGAGAGACAAATTTCATCTGAGAAGGCAATAATAACTAGACTATGCCAAGGAAATCTGCGGGGTCTAACTAGCTCCAACACCCAAGATACCAAATTTCAAGCTAGCTCAGTGTTGTCACCAGAGCCTGCACTCAGACCAAGCACTTAATACAGAAAGTGCACTGTTTATCACATCATTTTTAGACACAAAAAAAAAAAATAACCCACCCCAAAACAACAACACAGTTTTTAAATACTAGTTAAACATTTACTCTCTTACCTGCATTGCTGTTCTTAATTATGTTGTTAGTGTCCCCCTCTGCTGGCTGCAATATACTGGAAGGAACCCACTCACTTTTCTCCGAGACCAATTTCTTCACTAACCTGAAATTCAGAGAACAGTCAATTCCCTACATTCAGTTCAGCATTTCCCTACATTCTCTTTCCTGAGCTGTGTTTCTCAGAAGTGTATGCTGAACAACTATTTCCCAGCTGCAGGCCACTTCTGAGTCGGGGTCTGAATGCAAGGGCACTTCAAGGAGACCAGATTTTCTTCCTCCAAATTTCCCATGGAAAGAGAATTCAGGCACCCTGCCAGGTCCGTTCCTATCACTTACTTATCAAACAGAGAGAAAAATAATTTTTAAATAAGAATTTTATAAAAAGTAGGTAAGCTCAAGGGGGCCAGATTCATTCCGCTTTGTCAATCACCTCTGAGTACAGTCTTATATCTAAATCTTTGTGTCTAAAATACACTCTCTGGTTCACTGCTGTATCTTGGTGGAGGCATAGAGATTTTACTGATGGGAGATTTTACTATGGGAGCGTGCTGTCTTTGACAGCTGCCCCTCTGGACTAGGTGTCAAAATCCTTCTGTTTTCCTTCATGCAAACTCCTGCCCTCTCAAACATCATGTCATAAACACTTAGGAGGAAAGCTAACTAGGTAGAATTAAACAAAGCTGAATCTGTGTTCATGCTCCCCACTGCTTCTTTCACATTTTGGTCAATGGAGTGAGTGCATTTAGATAGATTTTGAAGACGCTTTCACATTCTTCTGAATGTTTCTTTCTTTTCCAGGAGATTGTACATATTCTACCTGCTAAATTACATCTCTCTGCTGTACTTACCATTGCCCATTTTCTCCTTCCTGCACAAACTGCACTAGATCTCCATCCTCAAGTGTAAGAGAATCTGGGAAACAGCTGTCAAAACTGCCTTCTACTCGAAAAAGATTGGTCCCCTAAAATGAATGAAATCAGAAATACAGTCATTGTGGAGAAAAGAACACTGCAAGAGAATTTGGTTAGATACTGAATCAGGCATTTCAAGATGATTTCTCCTCCAAAGGATTGTGTCACCTTTTATTATGTTTATCATGCTCAGGATAACCATTGCTGAAACTCAGAACTGTGATGAACATTCAGGCTTTAGAATTAATCAACAAGACTTTATTTTGATATAGAAACTGGGTTTGTTGCATCAGCTTTTGTTACCTGAAAAAGTCTGAAATTGTACTTTCAAAAGGCTCAGCGATTTTTAGTGTTTTCTCTCACTTTTGTAACAGCTATAAAGATAAAGCTACATCTTACAAGTAAGGGTGGCTGTTAATGGTCCTGATGCTGATCAATAAAATAGTCTTGAGATAATTCTCTAACACTCCAGATCAAACTCACACCTCCTGTCTTCCCATACATCCATGGATTTAAGGCTGGTATGAACCAAAACTTTGCAGGATGAATACTGATATTTAGAGAGGAGAAGGCTGCACTGGGAAAGGGCATTTTGAAAACTGAATTACATTGTTAGGGTTGGTTTCCTCCTCCATGTCTGAAGAGTTGGAGAGTTCATCCATGCTGGAAGGAATGGCTTCGAAATCTTCAAATGTGTCTAGAGATGGCATCTGCCTGCTGGGCCAGCCTTTGCAAAAGAGAGAAAACAGAAAGAGTTAGCTATTGGCCATTACCCTCTTTCAGACTCAGTGTTATAAGAAATAAATGTCGCATGTTCACTTCCTGCTATTTCACTTAGTGAAATGCTCATACTTTTTTGCAGCTTGTTCCCTGATTTTGCAGCCATTATTCTTTCTCTAAAGAAACTGTACTGCTTGCTGTCATTTGTAGGAGGGCAGATGGTGTAGCCATGATGTGTATGTGCATCTATACTTTGTCTGTTTAGCATCATTACATCTCTTCAGTTCATGAGGTACAAAAAACAAGGGTCAGGAATATTTCTGCAGAGCAAGTGCTATAGCAAATTATGACTTTGCCAATACAATTTTCAGAAAGCCACGTTCATTCAGCTTCTATCTTACCTCCATGTATTTATGTACAAACTGATGTCCAAAGCCACTGAATTTTGAGTGACTTCTTATCTCCAACACACCTCAAGGTAGTATTACCACCTGAGCAACCCACAAGGCTATGCTCTGGAGCAGGCTGGAAATGCAGGGAAGGGACAGAATAAAAACAAGGTTCAAAGACAACCAGGCCATTGGTGGTAGCTTATTACTAATTATTTAAGAAATATTTACTTAAAAATAAAAGTATTTATTTATTGTTTGCCTAAGAATAAAAAATAAGTAATAACTTAATTCCTTCCCCTGCACATCCTCCCTGCTACAGGCATTGCTTGTACAACATGTGGTCATGCAGCTCCACAGCCATTCTTCTTCCTCACGCTCCTAGGGACTGCAGCTGCCCTGACCGCTGCAATTCTGTTATAAGAGTGACAGCGACCTTCTTCCACCCAACCAGCATCCACAGTTTTAACCCTACAGGTATGGTAGTGTCATCCAGGTGATGCTTTTCAAGCTGCAAGCTAGCCTCTGAAATGGCATTCATGTCCTGGCTTGTGAGTGTCCCCACTAAGATGAAAGAGATAGTTTCAGTTACAGACCATGCAGAATTTAGAACTGGACCCTGTATCAGTAGAATCATACCAGCAAAATACAACAAACTGCATAAATGTACAAGAATGTGTTGTAGCCAATTAGCTTTAAACTGCAATAGCAATTTTAGTTAAAACTCACAGGTTGGGCTACAAACAGGAAAACAAAAAAGAAATCCCTCTTCTCACTTAGACAAAGCTTCAGTGATCTGTTGACACTGTCTTTCGTAGGAAGCATTTGAGGCAGAAACATAAGGAGCAAGGATTCCTTACAAGTACATGCATCACTTTTCCATAAAATTTGCTAATAACATTTCAGAGACCGAGGAACAGCCTACATAAGTTTTACACACTTCACTCCAGCTGTAAAATAACATGGATCAAATTCTGAGCTCTCTGATGTCAATTCAAATAATTATTGTCAACTATGCCTGAGCAACAGGAAACCAGATTCTGGGACATTGTTTCTTTAACTGCTAGTGATCCAAGCTTGTTCTTTCACTGCTTTCAAGGGAAATGACACTCATCATAAGAGAGAAATCCCTTTTAGTTAAAGAGAATAAATACTGTCTAAAGTTACACTCTTAAACTGAGATGATGATAGATGTTGTAATTATGTTTACCTGTCTGTGAAGCAGATCTAGGTACGGGTCTCGTGGTGGAACCAGTGTTACATTTAGTCTGGGCCAATATGGTGTTCTCAAAAGCATCTGTGGCAGGAAGTACAATTTTTTGTCTTAAAGGTGAAATAGTGACCAGACAACCAGTACGAAGTGTGTTCGTGTATCACAACTGCAACTGGTTGTCTCTCATATCAACGGGTGGACCGGGATTCAACGGTTATAAAAAGAGACATTCAATGAGCACCAATGAGTGAAAACACAGCAGTATCTCACAGGATAACTGTTATGTCTGAGAATGACAGAGAGCAGCCATATGAATCAAACAAATACTGATGTTAATTAATGAAAACAGTTGTTAGGTGAACAGTGCAGTGCTCTATTTCACTACAGCTTCCTCATTTTTAACATACTTTGCTTGCAGCTTTTCTGATCATTCTGTAAGTGATGGTGTACGGTTTTGACAGCCATCCATGCAGCAATGAAAACAGACCAGGGAGGTTCTTCTTCTCAGTGAGAAATGAATGATATCACTCTTGATGAATGCAATTTTGTGGGGGGAAGTTTTTATCTAAGTAAATAATATCTTTAACGCTATTAACCCTGTCAGAGCTCTAGCAACAGCAGCAATATCTTCTGGTGAAGGGACAACAATGTTCATTGTCCCCTACTTAAATCAGCTCAGTTTGGCAAGGGATGTTGTGCAGTAGGACCATGTTCTTTAACCAGTGAAGGTCAATTCAGCTCTGAAGTCACACTCTGAAATACCTCCTGCCTCTGCAGATACGTGGTATGCTGAGATAAGAAGTATCTACATCTGAGATAAGGAGTGTCTTTCTATAGCTTTCTATTAGAAAGCTATAAATAGGAGATTGCTTTGATATGTTACCGATCCCATAACTGACCTGGCTACTTGCAACTGGCTACTTGTGCAGAGCAACACAATCATAAGAATTCCCCAGCTTATGTCTCTCTTGTCCCTCTTTTGCAGGGGTACCTGACTGCTTGTGCCTCACATGGCAACACACTCTGGCAAATCCTTGTGTAAAGGGAAATACTGGCAATGGAAGCTAGTGATCTTTCAGTGGTTGTGGAATCACTTTCCACTTTAACTTTTTGGTATTGCTTAAAAAACAGTAATTGATGAACCTACTGCAACAAAATAGGTGGGAATTCTGCTTGTCTGAAATGAAACACTGCACCTTAAATGGCTATCAATGCAGCAATGGTTATCAATGAAGATCTTTTGTGATCTCCATGCATGTGGCTCCTGCTCCTCTTATTAGGTGTAGATCCTAACAAGGGAAGAGGAATGCAAGTGGTCAGAGCATGGGTTAAGCTGAAAAGTAATGCCTTGGCTCCCTGCTGCTGTCTGTGCTCTCCTGCCTTCCCACAAGGTGAGGTAGAAGCCAGGCAGAAAATCCAGATCCAGATCATGGTCTATTTACCAAAACAGACAGCGAATCAGGGTTTTAATTTAAGTCCAACCCTAGGTGAAAGTTGATAAATGTAGCATTACATTTGACAAGAAAAGATATGACAAATTTTGTTTATCACAGTTAAACAGATAAACTGACACCAAACCCCTATTGCCTGCATGGACTCCAGTGCCATCCACTGGCAGTGATGAGATATGAAATCAGTGAATGATATAAAAAAACTGCTGAACGGGTTTTCATGCAGGATGGAAATACTCATACCTTCAAACCCCAGAGGAGTTGGGTCACTCTTTATTTCATGTCTCTTGACTTTAACTGCAGGAACAAGGGGACCTGTGTGAAGTTTGCAGAGTCACAAGGCTGTAAATACTGTCAAAATAGAAACTTGCTTTCCCATTACCTGGAACCACGACCTGCCTAATGCTTTCCACTTCACCCAGAAAAATGACCATCCCCTACGTTCTAAGTGGTGAAGACAAATACTTCTGTGATGTGAATAGGAAACAGACCTATTTTTGCAAAAGACATAATAAACTTATCTGCTCCCAAACAGGATTCACAGATGGTTTCTCTCCCACGTGTCCAGGAGATGGCACTAATGCAGGCGCATTCACAGTCTCAACTTCCTACACATGAGGATGGCAGGGATGAGCTGACAAAAGCCAGCACTTCAGTTCCGCAGAACAGAAGTTCATCCTTCACAGCTCCACACGTAGCGCTTCTCCTGTGTCCTGACTGCATATGCAGAGGACTTGTGATGTGACAGAGCTGAGCCATTACAGTGAGGATCAGCACACAGCAGTATGCAGTAGCCTTGAATGAGATGATCCAAATTCCATAGCTAGACCTGCATCTGGCTAATGCTTAGGCAAGACTCGGGCTTCAGTTCTTTCAACACCTAAAATATTTACTTAAAGCAGATGCTGTAAATAAAAAACTTAATTGGAGAGCGCTGATTTTGTTTTCTAGTTTTTGAAATCAGTACAAAAGTAGTTTTCTCAGCATTCCAAGAAAATTACAACAGTCTAGTGGCAGACAATCACACAAGCTTGAATTTCATTGTAATTCGCACATAACGCTCTTCAATAAACCACACTACAGAACAACCCTAGTTTGCCCGTTGTCCTGTGTATGTGCTTCTTCCCGTTTACCAGCTTAGGAGACAATTCTGTATGTTATCAGCCCTCCCATAACCTAGTCACTTCGTTCTACAGTCAAGGATATGGCTCATACCCTTCTCAAATATTTAGAATGCTCTACATCAGGTATTGTGCCACCTTCCTCCTGATAAATAAATAGTGAAGACTTCTACACAAATGAGTTCAGCCATTTTTCCTTCTATTTTGGCTTCTGAATTGTCCTGAAAATCTTAAACTTGCAAATCAATTCCTTCATTTCATTCCTGGCACTGTCAAACCACAGTATAACCAGAATTTGACCATATGTTCTGTTTTCAAAAGTAATTCCAACATGTAGGGCATAAGTGCCTAAAACCCTGCTGTTGATTTTCAACACAACCAGCTTGCCTAGATGTACGCGTTGCTCCTGAGAATAAAAATAGGCACTAGTGCAATGACTTGAAGTAAATTTTGTAAAACTGCTTTTTCTGAGTAGAATTACAGCTCAAAAATAAAATTTTCTTAAGTTCCCACAGGAACTGCATGGAGGTCAGTGCATTCTGGGCACCTAGATCGCTTATGCACTTCTGAAAATTTCCTTGCAAGCATTATTTCTAATGATAACCAAAATTATCCTAAATATGCTTAAAATGCTTCAAACTGGCATTGATTGCTACTCAATTTTTGGCTTAATTTCAAGCTTTCTTATTGATGTCTGCTACTCAAAGAGGAGATCCTGTCTTTCTTGAAAGCAACAACCCTAAGCAGTTTTAAGGAAATCAAAGAATTTCTATTGAATTTCAGCTAACCCAAATCCAGGGAGAAGCTGGAAAACAAACCCTGCAACAGCCAGAAATTAATTCAGTTTCCATGGAAGCCAGCATCATTTTTTGAAGCTGAGAAACTGTTGAGAAACCAGGAGCACACCTTGATACACATTCAACTACTTGCCCTGCATTCCTGCAGGTGTTATACTTGTTCTAACTCTTCTACTAAAACCTCACGCATTTATAAAAACTGAGCTTGATGAAATCACTCTGAGAACAGCATTTGGCAGTAAATTTATCAGTCAGCAGGAAAGGAGAAGGGTAGCTAAGCAAGCAGCATGACGGTACCTTTGGTCACAGCAGATGCATTAACTGTGGTGCTGATGGAGGAGGCTAGGGAAAAGCGACGGGCAACTTCTCTTTCCTTAGATTCTGGATCTGGGAGAATAGACAGATGCAATGCAGGGCAGGATTAGAGGTTAATAAGCTTTGAGGGTAAAAGATGTCCAAAGCAAAGCAGCAGCTGGGAAAGGGTAAGTAAAAGGTAGCTTGCTCCCTAAAACAGCCTGGAAAGATACTCTCTACAAATTGAAAAGCATAGAAAATATTTTACAGAAATATATTTTCAAAGCAATTCCAATTGCACCAATCTTAATACTGCAGAAGGGAGACTTATGCCAATTAATATTTTAGCAAGTAATTAGTCAAAGTATAGCTACAAAACACAGAGAGATGAGCATGATGGTTAGAATGGTGTATGAGGCTGGGATTATTTAGAGACACTGAACTGCTTGTTCTGTGATGACTGACCTGAAACGCACTGAAAAACAAACACAAATGGTTTAGAGATCACATTCGTAATTTCTGGAAGTTAGAAGTGTGAATGTTCTTTCATTACTAAAGCAAAACTGCCTCGAAAAACGAAGGCACCAGAGTTTGTTTCTTTGTATACTCCAATTCAAATCATGTCTTTTCCCAAATTCCATTTAGGAATGAGGACACAACTTTCTAAGATTTCACTGTGAGATGTGAGCAGCAGTTTTGACTCAAAATATTTCATAAACAGATCAAAGGTGCAAAGGGACTAGCTGCTAGCCTCAGAGTGCACATGTTTCAATATACACTGAGGTTATTAAGCAGCTCTTAGGAGGTTGCATGTACACGTCTACATGCATAGCGATATGCTTCTTGCACGTACCAACTACAGCAGCACCACTTGAGAGAAAAAGCTGCATGCTTACAAAAGTTTCAGGATTAACATTTTAGTCATTTCTGCTGGCCATGTGCTGTATTACCCAAGTGACTATTCTCATTGAAACATGAGTAAAGCAATTCATCTCCTTTACGTCTCGGTTTCAGTAAGATACTCGAACACTTAACTATACCAGGACACAGCTTCAGCTGAAAATGGCATTAGAAATGGCTTCAAATATTCTGTTGAAGCTTTACAGATTTGTCAAAAATTATTTGTGATTTTCAAGTTTTGATTTTTTTTAATATCAAAGAAATACTTAAGGTGAAAAATAAAATTATTCTAATTTCATTGAAGATTTTCCTGGGATAGATGAAGAGTTGTATCACATAATGTTCTTTATAGAGTATGATTATATGCTTTGCTGAATCCTAAGCCAAATGTTCCCAGTCAGAGACTGAGATTCAGTGAGATTTTTCTATTCCAGTTGCCTCATTTCTCTTAGTGTGTCTTCTTTTCACCCTCTCTCTCATTGTTTTCATGGTGAAGTGTCAAACAGCACTGGAGTAAAATAAATTCGATGTGATTTTAAACTTCAGGTTTAAATATCCTCTGCAAAACTTTATTACTGTGAGGATTTGCTTTTCAGGAATCTTAAAATTCTCTTTCCCATTCATCATCTTCAGATTTGCCTATTTTAGTGCTCAGTCACACAGCTTTTCTCCCTGCAAAATTTTTCCTGTGGTTCTGCCTAGTAAATAACACACTCACTGTTACCTTCTCACAGCCCTGCTGTAACAGCCAGTCAATATAATGCTAACATAGTTTTGTCTTAGCGTTGCCTACAGAAATGAATTATCCAGGCTACCTTCTGTCCTCTAGGCTGGAACCAGATTAGTAACCGAACAGTACAACAAAGTGAAATCAGCAAACACTGGACATTGTGTAGAGGAACTAGGATTCTCAAGTAACCAGATCCAACAAGTCTTTGGGCCAAAAGTGCCTGCAGAGTAGAGGTATACAAACTTCTAAAGTGTACCTTGCTCTCTGGAATATGGAATGACTGAACAAAACACAAGAAGTTTCATTATGAAAAGACAACTTCAGATAAAAAGGAGAAAGAGACCTAAACCAAAACCACAGCATTATACTGCATTCATCAGATCTGAATTTTGTCATTGATTTCCCTAGGGCACAGGTCCTGAAAACTGCCCACTTTTTTGTTTTCAGAAAGTTACTCTCATCTACTTTTAACATTGTACTATAATACCGCCGTATTTTTATTCTTTCATCTTTTCATTCTTTCATCTCACTTTTTCCTCCTTTGCTGCTCACCTTCTCCACCACTGCATACTAGACCTTTGCCTCACAGAAGAAATAACATTTATCTGAACAAGAGAAAAGCAATATCGTAACAACTGAAAGAGTAATTACATTATATTTTCAAAGAGTGATTGTGAATATAGTCATTCAGTTTCATTTCTATTCACATTTCTTTATTTCTTCTAAAGTCTCTTCTTAGTCTTCTTTCACAGGAAGACGCAATGCTCTACTCATGGATACTAAGTGTCTTCTAAATGTTTATGCGCAAAGACTCACAACGCATCATTTTACAGTATCACATAATGTAATTATATCAATGAATATAATGAAAAAGCAATAAACTCCAGATCTTCTGAGTCCCAATTCCCCAGTCTAACCACTAGGTCAAGGCTAAGCAACATTTGACAAACCGAAGAGATCCAACCAATGAGCATTTTAACACAAGAAAGCTTAGTGCACTGCAACACAGAGATAATATTCTTCCCTTCAGGCCAGTAAACTGCTGAAAGAAGTCAGGTTGGTAGCCATTGAGAAAAACGGTGAACAGATGTTATTTGAGCTATGCACTACGAAAAGATCCAACCACTCAACTCAAAGGTTGCCTTGCCCACATTGCCATGGGAGACATTTCTGGTAACAGGATATTTGAGAAGAGGAGCAGTGTGTGTGTATCAGACAGGTGCATTTTTGTGGGATGCGGCAGCATTTTAGGAAATAGTGATGGATGACACTATGGGATGGAGAAAACATTGTGCAGGAGACAGATGGCCAGAGACCAAATGCTGCATGTGGTGATTTTACCTTTGGGTGGAGCTCTGCGGTTGGAAAGACCTTGCAATGTGAATCGCTTTCTAGCAAGCGCTGTGCGCTCAAGGTTAAGGCTGGTGGAAGCATCAACTAGGAGAGAGAGGGAGAGGGAAGAGAAATAAGGAAGGAAGGGTCAGCCATTCAGCTTATGGGAAAGGAAAGGTTAGCACTGGATGACAACTAAAAATAGAGAATTGCTTTTGATTCAGTTCAAGCCTGAGCAAGAGCTAATCAATTAGAAAGGTGACATGAGGTTAGTGATTAAATCAGCTGAGCTAAACAGAGACACTGGAGTGAGTTTGGCTCGCTGAGTTTCAATGGAGAAAAGCAAACAAACAAGCAAAAACAAACAAAAAAAAACACAAGAAAAACAGGTGAAGGGATGTAGCTGTCATCAAAGGAAAATATAGTTTAGCAGCAAGCTCACTGAAAAGGATCTAGTGCTTTTTAGTATGAAAACACATAACTGTGTTTGGAACAGCAAGGCTGTAGGGAGAAATAGGAGGAGCCTTGCAGTGCAGGATACACACAGACAGCAAGCACTGTGAGCAGTAACACTTCTGCTGTCCAGTACCAGCTCAGCAGCCTGCCATGATCAGCCCTGTGGCTGGTGTGCTCTCAGCCTTACCTGCTGAAGTCTTTCTAACAGCCTCCAAAGCTGGCACCTAGTAATGCACTCCATCTGGGACTTGCTGGGATGTAAGAATGGCCATGCCACCAAAACATACATGTCAGGCTCCTATGTGGATAAGCTCACCATGACACCTGACAATCGCATTTATAAAGATAAGTCATAGATGGATCTAAGTCCTAAGACTCTGGATTTCAAAGATACACAGTTAATCGCACTGCAGGAAAGAGGTGGAACTAGATCCAGTCCCCTCACCCATGCACTCATGCCAAATTATGCGTGTCTTTTTCTTTGTGAAGACAGGTAACACAAAGAAGGATTATGGCAAATGAGCAGGAAAAAAGCCATGTGTTGGCTACCTGGTTCCCTGCCTTGGGATTTAACAACTAGCTTTCTTCTCCCTTTTATTTCATGTACTGTCGATTTAAAATCATTAGGGGCACAAATGAAGACCAGAAATACAAAGGGAATATGGAGAGACAGTGAATCCAAACTGACAGACAAGCATCAGACACACAAGCTGAGCTTCCAAAGGAAAGTGCATCCCATCACTTCCTGATTTGCAGCCAAGATAATCCAGGATCCAGGGAGCCTGCATGCATAGGTGGGTGTGAGATGAACAGGTTTTAATAGCGCGTCAGAGTGGTCAGCTCCTTCCATCTAGGGGCCTGCTGCCAGTCTTGGGGCAGGCAGGTAAGGAAATGCTACCAGGGGCAGTGTCAGCTGTGGGGCTGCACACTGGTGCCCTGGGATGTGTATGGCTTTTGGACCACCTGTGCTGGCCCTCACTCACTACAGCAACTGCTCCCACTGCTAGGCAATGCCTGTAAAGATACTGTGGGCCTGGGACAAAGCCCATCCTGCAGGCTGAAGTTCAGATCACACTAGATTAGCTTATAAAAAAAAACCCAGAAACTTGTATATGAAGTATATTTCCTTCCCATTTGTGAAGAACAAGAAAATCCATAGTACTCAATAATAACAGTATCACAGGAAAGTACAACAGTGTGTGTGTACAGGGTGAGGGTTTGTATGCTAGTTCTGCTAGTTTTTCAGCCATGGAATTGTATCACTTCACAGAGGGATCTCTTAGGATTTCACAAGTCCCCACAGCTGCCCAGGGTGTGCCAGTCGCTACAGACTGGTCTCTAGTGACATGCTGTCTGTGTCAGAGTTCTTTCAAAACTTTTCTTTCATTCTGCAGGTATACCAAATAATCCTAAAAACCATTTCCAGACATAATAGGGACTAAGTCTAGATGGGCAACAGGTTGATCGTGAGCCAGCAATGCGCACTTGTGGCGATAAGAGCCAAGAGCATCCAGGGCTGCATGAGGAAGAGGCTTATCAGCAGGTTCAAGGAGGAGATGTTTCTCCCCACTCAGCACCGGTGAGACCCCCGAGTCCTGTGCTGGGCTCCCCAGAACCAGAGAGGCATCAGTGTACTTGAGTGAATCCTGTGAGGAGCAATGGATATGAGTAAGGGATTGCAGTTGCTGAATTATGAAGAGAGAGAGAGATGGAATTGTTCAGATTGTACAGAAAAGGCTGAGAGGGGGTCTCATCAGTGTATACAAATTCCTGATGAGGGTGAGTAAAGATGGACCCAAATGTTTCTCGGTGGAGCCCAGTGACAGCAGGAGAGGCAATCAGCATCAACTGAAAATACAGGAAACTCCACTTAAGAATATGAAAAAAAAAACGTTTTCACTGGTAAGGATAAAGACTGAGACTGTGTGCATTGGGAAGGTGTGGAGTCTCCATCCTTAAACATGCAGCTCCTGACTAAACACAGCCCCGAGCAACTTGCTCCAGCCGACCTTGCTGTGAGCAGGTTGGTGGGACCAGCTGTACTACAGAGGTCCTTGTAGGACTTGTCTCCCACATAACTTCAAGTCAGTGAATTTACCAATCAAGTCCACACAAAAAGCTGTTTTATATGTGGACAACAAATAATCACATGCACTTACCTGTAGCAGTGATAAAGCTGATATACCTTGCCAGCAGTTGCACCCCCTCCCCACACACACACACTCTGTACTACAGAAAGAAAACAGTATTCGGAAATAATCTGCTTTCATGCTAACTGCAAAGATATTGGGAGTAATACAGTCAGTAGGTGGCACAAAAGAGACAATTTTAGCAGAGCTCCAGACTCCAAGCTGCACACATACAGTAGATGAGCACAGCCCCAGAGGGTCGCAGCATGATTCCTAGGCACCTTCAAAAATAGGACCTATCTGCGCACCTTTAAAGTGACTGGATTCAGCCCCTGCAGAGTCCCAGCTACAGGCTCTAATGCCTCACGAGGACACCAATTAAAACTGCAGATAAAAGCGGGACATCAGAACATGGATAGCTCTTCCATTGGCTCTCTGCACAGCGTGTTTTGCAGAGCAGGATGTGCACACACGCCCTGAATCCCACAGAGAGAAGTGAGTCACTGCTTAGCCCTGCGGGAGCAGCTACATACCAGAGCATGAGGTGGCTCTCAGCTGAGCTAGCAAGTGAGTAGCAAAGGAATTACAATGAGAGCCCAGAGGAACTAGTCGTGGGAAAGCAGAAGACAGAAGAATGAAAATCAGAAAATACAGTGATCCCACCTCCCGTACTCGCATACAAGTTGGACCAGTTAAAAATCACCAACTGTTTTCCTGGACATTTTTAAGAAATAGAGTTTATGAATTTAAAATGAAAGACTGCTTTTCAAGTTTTTTTTCTTTTTTTTTTTCATTTTAAAATATGTCATATTTAAAAGATATATATTTTTACAGAAAAATGCTTTTAATTAAGAAATTTCGTTTTTTTCTTGAAGAATCCATAACTTTCTCCCAATAATGAAAACTTATTCCAATGAAAAAATTGTAATGAATCGCCCACTTTTTAATCAAAAACTACTCAATACTTTTGACCATATCAAGAGTTATTAATCTCTTCTTTTAAGACCTTATGATTTTCCTTCTTTTTCTATTATTAGAAAAGTCTTTGTTCTGTTGTTTAAAGTAGTACCTGAAAGAGAAACTGTTGTTGAAATATTTTCCATTCCTGCTACTGCCAGATGAGATGCAGTTCTCTTTAGTGTTCACTTTAACCTAGCCTGTACAGAATTTATCGATTGTCTTTATGCCCTTAGATAATGGAGGGACTTTCTGTAACCACATGTGCATTTATTTACTATAAACTATCAGGGAACCTATACATAGAGGAGGTTAAAAAAAATCTGGGACGCAAAGCAAGGACATTTGTTAACAAAATTCATAGGCAACCTTAAAATTAAAGATGGTTAGCAACTTACTTATCCAGGATACAGAGGTTTAAACATGCATACTATACCTCCAAAATTCTATTCTTGAAACCAGAAGTTACATAAAGAGCATTGTAATGCATCAGAACTCGAACTTGAAAATTCCTAAACTTCTTGGATTCCGTGCTTCTTGGGATTCAATATGTTTCACAGTACAGTCACACAGGTTTGTGGCATTGTTTTTTGATGTTGAACTTTGACAACACAAATTCTAACTATTCTGATAAACTCTAGAAATGAGTTTGAAAAAATAAAACTATTACCCTTTGGAATCAAAAAGCTCTGTCTCAGAACTCCTACCTCTCTTTTGTCTGGCGCTGGGACTGGAATTCCTGTTTTTATTGTTAGATGCTTCCACGTTTGATGTTTCAGATTTGTTTTCATATATGCTTGATGACTTTCTGCTATACCTTTGGACAAAAGAAACACAAAAATAGTTATATTCGTGCTTAATAGCTAATGGAGCACTGAGTCATGAGTCAGATACCAGCACTAAGCGTCCCTTGTTACCATCAGATGAAGAAGCCTAAAGTTAAGGAGTAAAAGGCAGGTTTTAAAACTGCGTGTCCTATAATAGTCTGCATCTGTGCACACATGTATGGTGGAAAAAGCCATTCTAGCCCCTGCATCCTTCCTCTTTTTGAAAGTGCAACCGATTTGGAAGGACGAGGTAGGAAACTGGATTACAAAACAGGATTGGATCTCAGTTCTCCATTCTTTAGAGCATGAGTGTACTTGACTTCAGGAAAGAAATGAGTGCTGGATGGTCACACAGAGGTCATAGCATGTGTAGATGAGCATATGGATTCTGCTGGCTCTGGGACCCCCCAGCTTCTGTTCCTTCTGCTCTTTGAAAACATGAATCCAAGTGGAACATATATTTATACAACTGAATCACAGACCAGAGGATCCATCTTGTCAGATCTACACAGGTACAGACATTGCCATTTGTAATGGGAACGACCCCACTGCATGAGGTTCATATAGGATTCAAGCTGCAAAGTTTTTGTGTGGTTCTTGCCCTCCTCATTCTACCTAGCAGTTTGGTTTGGGTGTTTGACTGTTATCTTTGGGAGACTGATTTTTCTACGGATTTCATTGTATCCACACGCTTGAAATACTCTTCCCAAATGCTCGTTATTAACATGTATCGGCAATTATATTGCTATTTACAATTAACATATGAACTTTTATACTTAACATACATGTCTTGCTGTACGGGAAAGCCCAAGTTATCATTAAAATCTTAAAAACAGTTGGACTGCTAGAGATCTGTGAATACTTTTTATAAGCACAAGGCAGCATGGGACTGCTTTGTATTTGAATCTCTGACCTGTTTCTGACGGAACCTTAATGGAGGTCTCTGTTACCTCCTGCACTAAATCTAAATGTGACTTTACAACCTGATGTTAGGTACAAAATCACGCTCAAAATAAATACAGGAACAAATCCAAAGCACACTCCCACTTCCTTACTGTTTTTTCTCTGCTCCTTCCCAGCTAGGTTGAGATAACTGTGAAACATGCAGCTGACAGAGTTAAAGATTTACAGCTGTGAGAAAGCCTCCAAGAAAACACACCAGCTTCTCTGCAACAGCATCTGCAGTAAAATTCCAAGTATCTTTGTATATCTTTGTGCACAGGATGTTTTTACATGGATGTATGACTGAATCAGTCATTTCCAGAAAAGCAGACAATTAAGCAGTTAGAAAAATAGTCTCTTTAATCTGCAAATGTTTAAATAGATTTGAAAACAATACAAAGGGATCATTTCACTATCAGTGCAATGCTGCAACCACCCTTTCAGAGAGATATCAGCAGCAATAGATACCACAGGACATCTCATTTTAGGATTAAACAATGAAACTTTTGGTAAGAATCTACAGAGAGAGAATTTAAATAGATTGAACAGGATTTAGGGACATTCAACAACCACCTGTATTAAAGGCATCAACTGTGAGTGTTTATTTTGCAGAGATCTCAGCTCCAATCCTTAGCTGGTGGAACTGCAGCCCTAAGAGCTGTGATGGCATGTAAACAAATAAAGGGAACTGTGAATGGATATGACTTGGGGAGGCAGAGGTTTTCTGCAAACAGATTTCCTCACAGTCACAGCACAGGTTTGGCAATTCCCAATAAGCAATAACCATTTTACAGAAGGGCAACCCAGGAGAGGGCATTGCAACAGTTAGATAAATCTCAGTAATTAACTTCCAGCTACTGGCAGAGCACTGATTATGCTGGCTGCTCTTTGGCTAATACTGTCTATTCCTGGCTTAATAACAGCATCTTTCACAACCGGGGCTGCTTAGTCATGTCAGTCATAAACAGACTGTGCCCATGTCACGAAGTCTAACTTCCTCCTCTCACTCCTTGCTGCTGCCCAGCATCCCAAAAGTGGCTGCAGGCAGGGCTCCACAGTCTGAGGAATTCTGGATCCACTATTTCTCACTGATCACTGCAGAGATGTCTCATGCTGCAATTCCTCTGTCCTTGCTCCTCTCTGAGAAATATTACAGAGGGTCAAGGTGGCCTCAGTTTACAAGAGCCACTATGAGTCTGTACTTTGTTCCATTCATGAAAACCCAGTGTCTTGTTCTGTCATGAAGACATTTCATATTTTCTTGATCCCTATGATAACCCAGCAATTGGAGCAGAGGCATCTAAGCTCTCTTCTCTGCGATAGTCGGTAGAGCATGGGCAAGCACTAATTTTTCCCTCTGATTTAATCCTTTCTAAGATAAATATATATTCTTTCTTCCTGGTGTTGATTAATTTCCTGCTGTTGTATTTTGCCTATAATTTCTGCTTTGAAAATTCTCACTTTAAGACCTTTGTGAGAAGGATTGATTTGAAAAATTTTTGTGAGTGCAGTTCATCATTATTTGAACAATTATCTCCCTCTGTTTCCAAGTTGGTTTTGCTGAAAGATTTTCACCTTAAACGTCTTCAGCTTAGGCTTTAAACCTGAAATATAACCAACCCAACAGAAAATACAATGCAGGATTAGCAGCACTACATGTGTTTAATTTTTCTTGCATTGAGCTGCGAAACTCTCAAAGGCTGGCTGCATTTACCTGGGATATCGTGGTTTAGTTAGTCCTGCAAAAGCAATCACAAAGAAACTTTTACAGTGGTATGCCATGCCAACTCACGTAGCAAATCTGCCCAGCAATTGGGGCATTACAAAGATTTGCTGACAGCTCCATTTAACGTCCTGGAAATGTTCCAATATCTAAACTTCAAGTTAATTGGGAGCATACGGTTCTTTTGAAAATTCGAATGATGATCTTTTAAATGAATTCTGCATTGTGATTTTGAGTTTCCCCATGAGCAAAACCTTTAACTGAATTTACATGGCTTTAAATAATATGGAGACAATTTAATAAGTTCATATTTCGGAAGCTAGACATAGAGCACTAAGAACTCGTGTACTGAAAAGGCAAAAGGCAAGTCAAAGACATGGCCCTGATATGCCTTGACAGCTGTTGTTACCTGGAGGTTATATTGGAGGAATTCATTGGTGCATGGTACACACTCTCAGTGATTCTTTGGTGTAGCTGACTTGCTTCTGTTATAGAAAAAGAAAAAAGAAAGTGATCCAAATCGTATAAGTTGCTTCCTTGCTTGTGTAAAATAAGAGAAAGCAAAAAAGGGTAGAAGAGAGGAGGAGAGGGGAGGGGAGGAAACAGATGCTGACAAGCCATTTTTCATGGCCAGGAAAGTCAGACACTGAGAAGTGAAGAGGTAATGGAAAGAACTGCCCTCAGACTCTCAGGTTGCTGAGATCCTGGGGCTACTTCACTCTGGAAGAAGAAAAAGCTTCTGTCAATGAGATTAAAATGGAGAAATGGGAAGGGGCAGCACTGTAAGATTAATCTTTACAAAGTCTTCTGTGGGTGGGAACGCTGGGAGAAAGGAGCACTCTGGGCAGGGAGTCGGAAGTAGCTATATTCCTGGTTTTGGCAACTGATTCACAGCCTTGCAGCTCCTTGAGCTGCATCTTTAATCCCTTTGCCTGCAGAAGAGACAGTTATGCTCATGGGGATCTATGCATCAAGGTGTTGCCCAAAGCCTTGCTAGCATTCTACCTCACTGCAGAACTCTGAAGAGGACACATATACTAAATGTTTGGACACTAATTACCCCTATGTTAAACAAAGGTATCACATACCTTTGTCCACCTCCTTTGCCCTTTGCTCACTTAAACAACTCCTTCCAACATTCCAACCCTCTGTGCAACTCTTAACAACAGTTATTAAAAGCAGCCTAGACAAATGTTTCCTTCTTCATTCTTGTTACAGTGCACAGTTGGAAAAATAACCAGTCTTGGATTAAGCAAAGAATTACAGCCTCTTCCTTCATAAGTCACTGGAAATAGAAATTGTTTAATACTACTGGAAAAACCATTTTCTTCCTGCTCTCAGTACTGGAGTAATGGCTTTCATCATGTGATCATTTCAGAAAAGGCAATGGGAAGAGCTGCAGTTGTATATAAGGTACCATTTCTGCCCTGTGATTGTTGATCTCTTGGATTCACAATGAAGGAAATTTTGACTTTACTCGAAGTAAACTTGGAGGTTCCCAAGACCAGACTGAATGTAGTCTTGAGCAACCTGGTTTGATGAATAACAGACTCTGCTTTGAAAAGGATATTGGACTGTGATCTCCTGAGATACCTTGAAACCTGAATTATTTTAAGATCCTATGATATTAAGACAAAACAGTATAGCATATCAAAATACTTTCTCCATAAACTATTTTTCTGTTCTGTAGAAGCCCAAGTCAAGTCACTGATTATAATTCAGAAGTAAATATGAGAAATAATAGTAGACGTCAAGAGGTCAAGTCCTGAAACAAGGCTGATAAGAATCTTGAGTTCTTTCCTCAGCAGTTCTGCTGAATTGACTGCAGTGAAATTCAGAATGAAAAAGAGAAAGGATGACTACAAGAATATGAACAAAAGATCGGAGTACTAAGCGTTTATTTATGTGTACATACATTGTTAAGGCTTTGATTACACTGCTGAAGCTCAAGTGCATAGTTGTTTCCCTGCACTTAAGGAGATTGTAAGAACTCGTCTTTGTGAAACAGATAATTAAGATAAAGGTGACATCTAAAGTTAAGGCACATGCACAAGTTTCCACCTAGGACAAAATCTGCTTAGGAATCTTAAGGATGTGGGAGGAGAGGCTTTGCTGGATTGCTTTAAAGACTGTGTATGACAGAAGCAGAAAATGACAGGTCAAAGCAAGAAGCAATGCTAGGGCACAAGAAAAGTCTGTAATGAACACAGCCATGCTTTTTTGCCCTAAGAGAATATGTAAAATGTACAAAGTACATTACCGTTCATAAAAAGAATAGTATCTCAGGTAGTTTTCATCACTATGTTCTCTCACTATCTGGAATAACCAAACTGAATTCTGGCTGTCTTAGTCCCACTGGAAAGTCTGACATTATTTTAGGTACTTATGAGGCCTCAACCATTCATGTGTTGAGCATGTCACCGAACAGCTTCACAGTGACACCTCACTGAGAGAGGGAAATGTCATTAATCATGTTTTAGAGGAAGGTTGCTACGATGAGAAGGTGGGAGAGATGACTGACAGTCACATTTACAACTGTCAAAACGTAAGGAATGTGACCAGGTTTAAAAATGCCTACCCACCAAAACAAATAACAGCAAAACAAAAAAAACAAAAAAACCACAACAATCAACTCAAAACCACAGAGTAAAATAAAGTATGAGACAGAGGAGAACAGCTGCTGTGTGCACTCATCTGTGTAGAAGGAGATCTTTCGTGTCAGTCTTATAAGAAGGCACAGAGTGAAGACTGGGCCCCCATCTCCTCATGTGCTGATGGAAATGGATGTCTCTAGCATTATGCTTGAGAGGGAGAACAGAGGGAAATCACGTTCCTCAGACTAATTCTGAATGGAATAATTATTTATGCACAAGGGTTTAAACCCCAGCAATCCAACTTGTCCTTGCAATGAAGCTCAGCTCTTGCTGATTTCACTGCTAGTACTGAACGACATTATAACTCATCCCGGTTCCATGTTGTCACACACAGCTACAGAAAGAAGGCAACATCACCAAATCACACTGTGTCCTACCTCTACATGCTTCCAGTTGTCCTGTTAGAACTTTGCGTATCTCGGAAATCCAAGTGTTTTTCAGCTCAACAGAAGATGCCTGAGAACACAAGAAGAAAAGGCAAAGCAGATCAAAGCATGCTGCCATCCCCTTGGATATCCTAACATACATTTGCTCTCAGTTTCATGTAAGAATGAAACTCAATGGCTAGATTTTTAGATCAAAAGAAAGGGCACTCTTCAAGATGGAAAAGTTACCATGAATCTAAGGTCCGGTCCTTGCCTTTCTGTCCAATGTTCCAAGTAATTTTCCATTACTTTGCTTTCTTTTCCACCCAAAGTCATATACCCATAATGATATATTAGTAATTTTAGTGCCAATACAACAATGAAGATTTCAATCACTATTGATCCTTGAGTGTACTGGACAGTGAAATTAATGAAACTGGAAACTTTGTTAAAAATACTTCAACTGAAAGGAAGTATAGTCCTCAGAAATAAAGGATTGTTTTTACCTGAATGATATAGACTTCTTCTCTGCCATTATACCAGATCTCAAACTTCTTGTTATCTCCTTTTACATTTTCTGTAATGCCCACTGTGCTCATCTGTTTCAAAACAGAAAATTAGAAGCTGGACTCAGGAAAATGTAAATAGTCTTTAAATTCATTCTCCCCAAGATGAATTTTTAAAAGGCTGTATTGAGTTGAAAACCAAGTTTCACACCTGGAGTTGCAACGTACAACTGGGTCTGACTCCAAATCAAAACTAAAATGGGAGCTTCCTTTTACTCAGTGTTGCAAGATACCTCCAGGTCTCCATGTGGAAACCTCCTCTATTGTTAGAACAACAGATTTATTTCTTCCCCCTTCCCCATTACCACATTTTTTACCTTTAATGAATTTTTAAAGCTGTATGAAGCTGTCTTCTCATGACCATCTGTGTTCTCCTCTCGTTTCTTGCAAAAAAGCAGCATCTTTGTGTAGAGGAAGAGGTGTCTCTGCATCGGTTTGAATCTTGCCAAGTCCTTCACCTTGTTGTGACCCTTCTTGTGGTCAGTCCATACGTTGAAGGAACCTTGCATCAACAGCTTACCAAGCTCACTTACATCCCCCTACCAGGCAAGGAAAAGAGAGAACATACATTATGTCCGAGCTAGGGTAATCACAGGCACAGAGCCTTCATTTAGGCAGAGGCATGTACCCAGGCATCCTTTCTATCGGAGAGCAGACATGTTACATCTGCAAGGCCACCTACTCATATCTTGCTAAACTTGTATGGTTTCTTCCTATTACGTTTAACAGATGATTGTTTTCCATGTCCATAATTCCCACTTTGCCTCTCCATTCATAGTTAGTGTCAGTACCATATTTACATCATATGCATTGGCTGTCCCCTCTGACAACCACACAAGCAGCAAGCTTTTCTGACAAGAAGTGGGTTTCAACACTCTTGACTCCAAGGCAGTATGAAAAGCTAGTGAAATGCTTTGGCTCTAAAAGATTCTCTGTTCAGTTTCTTCTCTGCTATGATCTTCTTAGGTATTCATCCCTGAGCAGGGCCTTAGATGTCTGAAAACACAGACTGGTGCCTAGAGGTATGGAGGTGTGTAATTCTCTCCCATTGCTAAACAGCATTTAACAATAGCTTCTCAGCTCACCATCTGTAAACTATGCAGTGCTGTACAGCCTTGAGCAAAGAGAGAGCAAATGCACCAAAGACCCATAGAAGTATCTGAGGGAGAATGAAACTAAACAGAAAACAGACCTTTCTGAGTTAAAGACCTTGCCTGAGGACCACTGATGGGCAAATACTTAAATGGATATAAATGACATTTGTCTCAGATGCCACCAACAAAACATTTATAGCTCGGTTCAGTACTAAAGAGTGTAGTAATATGTGGAAATGGCACACATCCAGTGCCAAACTGGCTGGCACTGTGAGCTACACTCACAGTGTATTACTGTGCTAAAGAGTGTAATAATATGCGGATATGGAGGACATGGCAACATCCACACAGTACTGTGCTTCAGCGAATAATGATGACCAAAATTATGCTAGTGGCAAGTTTTCCTGGGAGTACTTTGCATAATAATTTTAGGGAATAAGCTCAGTTCATTATCAAAGGACATATTTTCAACATTGGTATGTTGAATTGATTATGAGGGCAGCTGATGGCTCAGTGGGAATGATTTCTTAAAGCACAGATTGCAAATTGGTCTCCTTCTCACTCACTACCCTACCTTAGATCTATCTACAAAATATGTATGTTTAGGTACTTTTCTACTCCATATCGGGATATTATTAGACTTTCATCCATTGGATGAATAGAGATGGCAGTTTGCATCAATTCTACAAAAGACTTAGATATTAGCCTAAAACCTCTGGCCTGTGTCTTCAGTGTGGGCAGAAATACAAAAATACACTATTTCTGATAACTTGTGCTAGTGGACTGTGACATTTTGTCCTACAGGAATTTTGTTTAAGGTGAATGATTTCATCCTTACCTCAGATATAATTATCTGCTGTTGGAACAGTACACTGGATCTCATGCTTATGGAAAATGAGAGATACGTATGAATGGCTAATGTACTGCATAGCCAATGGACAAACTATCCAGGCCACATTGTATATAAAGGTTAGAACAATTGTAGGAAACATCTCTGAAAGTCCTATTACCCAAACTCTTTACTCCGGGCTTTTTTTTTTTTTTTTTTTTGGTGGCTTGGCTAAAAACAAACAAAATAAAAACATATTAAAAAACCAACAAAAAAACAACGTTAAACACAAGAGTTCAACTCCTCAAGCCTGTACGTACACAGCTCCATGAAACAGATTTGCCTATGCAATTAGGAGCATTCATCAGCTGCCACAAAACCTGCTTTTCCACTGGCATAATATCTGTCTCTGCAAGGCGTTTTTGGCAAATATTTCTACCATGTCTGTGTGAGAAAAAATCCACAAAAAGGGGAGTGGCTTTGTGAGCAATGGGAGGTGCTTATTTGGCTATCGTAGCAGAGCACCAGGGACAGGTGGAATGAGGAGAAGAAATTTTGGATCTATGATATGTAGCTAAGCACACATTTAAATGCATTTATAAAATAACGCTGACACAACAGGCATGATTTCCTCAGCTATCAGATGGAGATGCACTGGAAATAAAAGAGATAAAGATAGAAATCAAAACTTCTGAAGCCATTCCATCCTGCAAAATAAAATTAACTCTTTCCACGCAGACACAGTACTTTTTTCTGGAAGTCATGTTCTGCACAGAATACTGTTTTTCTGGTGTTCAGACTATTACTCTGATATAATCATTCTTCAAAACTTACATTTTTTCCTTTACTTTTTCTCTCTGCAGTTATTTCAAAATGGGCAATCACATCACCCTCAGGCCTCATTTCACCAGACATGCTTCTCCTTTATACATTAGTCACTTCCACTTCTCACTCTAAGGCTCATGTTCTTTACTAGATCTTGTAAGTCATATGACTTCAGTGGAGCTTCAGTAGATATATATATCTATATGTATATTCATGGCCTTATTTGTACTGGAGTTGTTAATTCACACCTCAGATATGAGTTTGCCAGTCACTGGGGTGGATTCTATTACCCACTTTAAAGAGAAGCCAAATATTCTTCCCTAAGAGCCAAAGATTTGGAAATACTTGAGTTGCATTGGGGTCACAGACAGTTTCAGCAAATTTCTTAATTTACATCAGTCATTTTTGCTGCCTCTCACTTACAAATGAGTTTTGTCTGTGATTACTCATATGGATTGCATTTGTCCCATTTCCTCCCACATTCACCACCCACCCCCACGTGACAGCTATGTTGACATGTCTTCTTGGTAATCACAACATGCCACTGAAAAGCATCCTTCAAGAATGTGACATAGGCTCCTGCAAAATGTTCCAGCCATGGGCACAGCATGATCCATGATGATAAAGAACGTGGGTCAAGACAACAGTAAGAGCAACAACAAATAATACCTCATATCCTGTGATCGCTATCTGGTGCATGGAGTCATTTACGGATTTGATGATATCAAGCACTGTGGCCAAGGCCTCTTCCAGTTCAGCAGTACCCTCTGAATTCTTGCTACATTTCAGCATTTCCTGATTAAAAAATGATGAGAAAACTACTTGAAAATTTCTTATATCAGAAGCCACCATAACACAGTCCTATCTGAAATTTGTGCTGCATAGACGAAGTAGCAGAAATACAGGATAAAATAAAAACAGGACATTCACTAGGATTGTCACTGAGGATGAACACTTTGAACCTCCCCAAATTTTCAAGTTTTATGGATTTATGTAAGATGAGATTTTTATACATTTTCAATAATCTTTCATGTATCACAAAACTACTTCCTTTTTTTTTCTACTCCATACCTTCTAGAAAAGAAACTCAATATAATGATTTCTGGTGTTACAAAATTCACCATTTTCCTTTGGAATTTGTTCTGATTTGTTTTTCCCTACTGAAAATATCAATTAATTTATAGACTGAACTTGTAAGGCTTGAAGTTCCAGTCAAGAGGTCTTAGTAAGCTCTTATCTGATGGATAAAGAAATTCTGCATGAAAAAAAAAAGTCAATTTCTGGATAGATGTTTAGACTATGGTCAGATTATCTCACAAACCTTTTTTCTCTACACTAAGTGAAGCTTCTTTAATCTACAACACAAGTTTTTCAGATGTTAATTTTCTGGGAGGAAGTAAGACAAACTACTACAAACCTTCCCCATTTCTTATTCTGTACTTCTCCACTACAAATTACAGATCTGCATTTGCAAATGTGAAAACCTTTTTTAAGGGACAGTCATTTTGAAGAACAATGTTGGTACCTAGCAAAAAAACCATTAAACATTATATTCTGTTTGAAATAAGGGAAGTCACTCCATCTTCCAACCTCTGCATTAAGAACAAGACACAAAATCCTTACAAGAATAGAAGCACGTGTCCAAAGCAAAGAAACTAACAAATCAAACCTTTTAAGGGATCAATTTCTGTGATTACTTCACACAGAGAGATCCTATTTAGAACCCCAAATATTAAAGGCCAACAACTTACTTAGCCCAGTAGAGCTCCTTACAAGTTTGTCTTTTCTTATTTCTATATGTGTTATTTGCTTGCAAAGTTCTAGCCGTAGCTCAGGAGCTAGTTATTTTCCTGGAACCAACAGTTACAGCCTATGCAAATTATGAAACATACAAAAACCTTCTGTTTTTAAATTATAGAAGCTGCCTTGCCTCTTGCACTTCTGCCTACAGAGGAGCCTAGAATCTCACTCAGATGCACAGATATGTGTTGTTGTGGTTTTTTTTTTTTTACTTTACTCTGTAGAATGTAGTTCTTGCCTAAGAGTATCCACTTGAGATCAGAATCAGACTCTATGTCCTTGCTAAAAGCATCTAGGGGAAAAATGTTTAATAGATACAAATCCACATATGGCTCATACAGTCGTGAGTAGATGTGAATCTCAAAGCAGTTAGAAGATCCCAAATGGCAGGATTCTGTCCTCAAATACTGGGGTAACCAGGCCTTAGAGGCTAAAAGCAGAATGCATTCTTATGTTACCTGTTGCACAGTTTCTAGGATCAGTATGGATCCCTGCTCTCTGTATAGTGGGACTGGTGCTTTTCAATATTAGCTATACTGATTTGCAGCTCTCTGGTTTCATAACTGTGGCCCAAAATTTAAAACCAGTCTGATCACTGAGCATCAAGGCACTCCGCTAAGGCACTTCTTTGTGACCAATTTTTCAGGCTCCTACTTTCCTACACCTGTAAAAGCTCCTGCTACCAGATCTCTTAATCCTTGACAAAATAAATGTCCTTGCCAATGTGTTGCTAAGTACAAAACTGGTCTGACCAGCCTCAACCCCAATGGCTGCAACCTGTTTTGCTTGAGAATTTTGCTCTTTGATCTTGTTATATTTACAGTCATTTTTCAAATTAAAAATATAATCTGGTTTACTCTTGCTCTTCTGAACACGCTAACATATTCTTCTTTCTCCCAGAATAGTTTCAAGAAATTCAGCCAAATTTATTTCTGGATTAAGTTGATACAATTGTACTGGATTTGGTGAAATTGCACCCTTTTTAACAACCTCCTTCAATTTTTGGATTCTATAGTTATCCGGTAAGAGGTCACAAAAGTACTGCAGAAGTGAATGACCAGCCAGATCCTCACATAGCTTGAACTGGCCTAATTTGAGCAGTGCCATTACAGCCATTAGCTAATAAGATTAGAGACTAAAATCTTTATTGCAAATTTCACACTAAATATCACGGCAGTACAGAATACTGCTTTCAGTCCATACGTGTCAGAACAGCATGGAGTTCGTCTTCACTACCTTCTTGTAAGGAAAATCCGTAAATATTGATTATGTGTCAGAAGTAAGGAGATAAGACAGAAATTTAAGCCACCGTCATCAAAAAGTTTCACTGGTTTGAGAGCATCTATTTCCTGTTGCTCAGTTCACACCTGAATTTCAAGCACAGACCGCTCACAGTCCCAACCAAATCAAAAGGGAGGCTCCTACCCTCATCCTGTGGAAAAATTACAATTTATTCTTAGTTGGGGCTTTCAGTGTAGGAGTGGCTCCTTCTGAAAGGTTTGAGTCACAACTACGGTAAGTAGCAGGTTCAGAGAGTTGAAAGAGTTCTGTTAAATGAGGATGGATGTCAGAGACAGGATTTAGAATATCAATTCCTGTTTTTAAACTGTAAAGCCACATTGAGCAAACAAAACCAATTTCAATTTCTGTTTAAATATAAATAAAACAATAAAATATTTGCTACAGAAAATATGCTATTTTGTTTTCCCCCAGCAGTACTTAGCCTGAAACAGCTGCCCTTTTTTTGACTCTGTTACCATTTTACAACCTAAGCAGTACAAAGTATTTGCTGATGAAGTGAGAGATGATTTCCAGTTAGTCCTCCAGAAAATAATACTGATAAGCAGTCCTATAAGTAAAACAAGCTATGCATTGGAATCCTTTGCATCATCTTGGAAAAGTTACCTTTAATAGCAGCTGATACTTGGTGATTCTCTGGACTGGCTTTAAAAGATACGCATCTAGGGAGAGCTTATGATCCAATTTACGCTGACACTCCTGCAAGAGACAACAAAGAGGAAAAACACTGTTTCTTGAAACACAGGCAAGACACCAAGATCATTATCATTTGGTAATCTGAAGGAGGTATGCCTGTGAACTGTGAGAGAAATTTGCTCTATCTGCACAGGATTTTCCAGGTTACTTACGCCACAATGAAAATATATCTAAACAGAGCCAATCAAAGGTTCAACTTAGTGCTGAAATCTGGCATGCCCTGCTGATGAGAATGTAATCATCTGGGGTTTGCAAAGAAGCCAGAAATTGTTTGGCTTGGCTGTAGCCTGAAGAACTAGGCTCCCGTCCAGGAACTATTCTATCTACCTAATCTCCTATAGAGAGCACACTGACACATACTGAGCACCTGCCATCAGTGTAAGAAGCACGCAAGAAAAGTCTGCATTCTTCTATAAATTTTCTAAAGCAGAGGAAGAAGGAAAACAAGTTTCGATGGTCTCCCACTGCTAGTCTGCAATGTAATTCCACCTGAAAAAAGATGCTGTCTCCACACTGTCTCCAGAGAGCTTCAGACCTTGGCTTGTTCTGACAGTATTTTTCATATATTTGGAGGTCCTCTTTCTGCAAGAAAAGGAGAGCTTATGGTAATAAATAACCCACAGAGCATCTGCCATGAGTCAGTCTTTTTCTTACCTTCCATCGTAACACACAGAAGTAATTAATTCATGGTCATAAGTCAGTATGTAAAAATATACTGAAGCTACCAAACCTGCACTTGAATCTCGTAAGGTTACATAAATCAGAAAATGACATTTTCTCTCTTTTTACACAAATCAAGAAGACTCTAGACTGAAAGACACACAACCTAATTGCAAAACTGTTATCTTTCAGAGAGGGAAATAGATTATTTGAAAAAAAAAATAATATTTTTATTAATGCTACTGACACAGACCGGTAAGTGGTAATTTTGATGTTATAGGCCAGACAGGAAGAACTGCTTAAACTCCGTCCTATGCAGATTAGAAGCAGTGGATTCACTTGATCTGTCCTTTGACTACGGTCCAGGTGCTCCCACTTAAGTCTATAACAAAATCTCATTGACTTCAATGAAAACAAAGGCAATCTCAATGAAAACCCAGAGAGATTTCAAGGTCTCTAGGCTATATGGGTGGACACAGGCAGACAGATGTTCCTCTGCCAGTTTCCTGGCTTGCTAACCGCAAGCCCAGTTGCTCAGAAGCCCTGCAGCCATGCCACCATGGAGCAGTACCATACAGATTCCTGAGCAAGACTGCCTGTGTGTGACCAGCTTGGAGCCTTTCTGTCTGCACCTACCCAGGTGGATATGACTTTGGTGAATCAAACACAGTGCCAAAAACAAAGCACGGGAATTTCTGGTTCTCTTCTCTGTGCTTACAGCCCACTGAACAGTGCCTACCTACTATTGGTACAGGGAAAATATTTTCTTTTGGATAGAGCTACTAGAAGAAACTAGTATCGTTGCTGTCTTCCTCTACAGTCTCATGCTGGCGTCATCTTGATGAATCAGACATGAAAGCAGAACTGTGCAATACCTCACTATGTCAAGGATTATGCAATAAAAAAAGCTCCATTGCTCTCTGTAGAACACTAATGGTGCTGTTCCAAAAGAAACATAGAGTTTTATACACATAAATAGGATTGTTTGTGTATGTTGCCTTGGAGGGAAGTTAGCAGGGGATAGAATTCACGAAAGTCAAATAATCAGAAAGTGTAATCAAGCATTACAATTTGTTCCGTACCCACAGAAACATGATTGGACTGGGCAAGAGCAGAAACAGTGATACTCAGAAGTGGGGGCAAAAGACAAGTATCTGTTTAATATAAAGAAAAGATAAAATGATAAACAATTCACGAGTAACTTGCCACAGTGGAACTGTCCTATGTCAATAAAATTTACCACTGCATGTATCAGTGACACCAGCTCAAGCAGATCCAGCTTTAATTTTTATAATAGTGTAAAGAATAGAACATTCCTGATAACATTATTAGGCCCAGACTTTAAAATTGCAAGACATAATTAATTATCTAATTACTCAAATCCCAGTCTTAAACATTTAACACATTTAAGTTTCAGTATTCAGAGGTTCAGACTTCCTGTTGGTACTTTCACACCATGCTCATCTTTTCTGTGATGACTTTCCTTCCCACAGTGATTTGCATGCTGAGAGCTTTGCAGGCTTTCACCCAGTGTATATCTGTGGCACACATGCACAGTTTCAATTATCTTTTTTGGCTGCTAGTTTTATATTTTCCTTGAGATCAGAATATAGCTCTGCAAATCCAACTCCAACATCTCTGGTCAGCTGCCTAAATGACCAAATGTTAGTTCCTGTCAAATTATTTTGTTTTTCTAATGTTTCAGTATGAATAAGTAACTGGTAATCCACAGCAGATCACTCCTGCCAGGCACCTCACTTGGCATTTGTTTTATAGCAGTGTGACTGACACACCTTTTGTTTCATTTTGAGCATTGGTTTGGTAAACTTTCCTTCTTCCCAGCCCCATGTTTGGAAGATCAACCTAAAGTGTTCCTCTTGATATGGTTGCTGATATGATGCTAGAAGATACAGCACTATACTAGCCTGTATAGGCATTTCTATACACATCTGATCTTTCAGCATCTATGCAGTCCTCACCACAAAGAGCTTTAAGCAAGGTCAGGTATCTTGGTGGTGGTGAAGCCATCATGTGGGCAAGGTTAAGCTAGCTTACTTGCAGTTTGATTCACTTGATGATCATATCCTAACAAGGACAGGCAAAGTGGAAAGGGGAATAAGGGTGTAGTTTCTGTCTCATCTTGCACCTGATTTTGCTGCTGTGTTCCAGAAGAGAAGCCTGAGAGGAGAAGTACGCAGGAACTCGATGAACTGCTCCTGCCATCACCTGAGAATAAGGGTTAATTTCTATGGTGATGGCTGTCCAGGTGGCACTGGTGGAGGTGGGAGAGTGGGGGGGGGGGCATGGCAGGAGAATGACAGGCAGGGGATGGAGGGATTCAGCCAGGCACAAGGGCATCCCACTGCAGCTCTTGGAACGCTTTCAAGCAGCTCTGGAAGTTGAAGCGTTATCAGACAGGGTAATATTCTACAGAAAGTACGAATCTAAAAATCAGTCTATTTCAAATCATAGGCCCACCGTGGTGTTATGGCAGGAAGGTTACACCAGAACAAATGTGGGGAAACACAGAAAGGAATCTGCAATAAAGTGAGTTTCCAGCCAGAACTAGACACCTCCTTGAAGAGCATCTGTTTCAGTTTCCCCCATGCCACAGCAAACACAGTCATAACTCACAGGGCGAGCCAGAAGCCTCTGCTCAGCAGGAAGATGCAAAAAGCTGCCAAATCATGGGGAACACAAACACACAACCAGGCTTTTGTTTGTGCCTCCTAAGGCAGTCCAACAGAAGCAACAACTTTCTGGAGTTTATGTGGCTTCGTCTAAAAACAGAACATGAGGGAAAGTCCTTGAATCAAAGGTGCTACTGTGTGAGCAGAGACGTTTCAAGAGAGAGGTTTTTGCTTTCTTAGCGCGAAATTTGAAATAGTGAAAAAGCTAATACATGATTTCACTAATACATGATTTAATTTCTTATTAGATACATTTGGTGTTGTTTGACTAGTCCATGGAAGCTGATAAGCAAAGGTGACAAAGGGACTGATTTTCTTTCACTTGACTCATGAGCCAAAGATTTATTGCAGTGTATTTTATATTGGTGGAACGGAGAGAATAGGCTCAGCAGCTGTTTTGACAGAGAGAGACATAGTTGCAAAATTTGAACATGGAATTTGATCTTTCTGCAGAATAATAGGATCAATTTTCTATTATGAATTTCTCTCTATCCTCCAAGTCCAGGGATATTTACAATCTGTAGACTGTTCAGTGCTTCCTGGATTTCAATGGCCTGCATTCTTCAATGACCGTTTATCCTATCTTGCATAATGATTTCACCACTATATTTTCTTGCTCAGCATCTGAATCTTAGGTTAACAACATATTCCTTAGTAAAGCCATTTACTCAAGCTAAAAATACTGGCAGCTAAACAGAGAAGAGTTCATCTGACTGTCAAAGCCTTTGACACTGTCTCCCACAGTATTCTCCTGGAGAAACTGGCAGCCCGTGGGTTGGACAGGTACACCCTTTGCTGGGTAAGGAGCTGGCTGGAGGACCGGGCCCAGAGAGTGGTGGTTAATGGAGTTAAATCCAGCTGGCGACCAGTCACGAGTGGTGTTCCCCAGGGGTCGGTGCTGGGGCCTGTCCTCTTCAATATCTTTATTGATGACCTGGATGAGGGCATTGAGAGCACCCTCAGTAAGTTTGCAGACGACACCAAGCTGGCAGGAAGTGTTGATCTGCCTGGGGATAGCAAGGCCCTACAGAGAGATCTGGACAGGCTGGATCTCTGGGCTGAAGCCAGCGGGATGAGGTTCAACAAGACCGAGTGCCGGGTCCTGCACTTTGGCCGCAACAACCCCAGGCAATGCTACAGGCAGAGTGGCTGGAAAGTTGTATGGAGGAAACGGACCTGGGGGTATTGGTCAATGCTCGGCTGAGCATGAGCCAGCAGTGTGCCCAGGTGGCCAAGAAGGTCAATGGCATCCTGGCTTGGATCAGAAATAGTGTTGCCAGTAGGAGTAGGGAAGTCATTCTCCCTCTGTATTCAGCCCTAGTGAGTCCCCACCTCGAGTACTGTGTCCAGTTTTGGGCCCCTCACTGCAAAAAAGACATTGAGGCCCTGGAGTGTGTTCAGAGGAAGGCGATGAAGCTGGTGAGGGGTCTGGAGCACAGGCCTGATGAGGAGCGGCTGAGGGAGTTGGGATTGTTCAGTCTGGAGAAGAGAAGGCTCAGGGGAGACCTTATCGCTCTCTGTAACTACCTGAAGGGAGGTTGTAGTGAGCTGGGGGTCAGCCTCTTCTCTCTTGTAACTAGTGACAGGACGAGGGGGAATGGCTTCAAGTTGCGCCAGGGGAGATTTAGGCTGGACATTAGGAAATACTACTTTTCTGGAAGAGTGGTCAGGCGCTGGAACGGGCTGCCCAGGGAGGTGGTGGAGTCACCGTCCCTGGAGGTGTTCAAGAAACGTTTAGATATAGCGTTGAGAGACATGGTTTAGTGGGGTTATTGGTGGTAGGTGGATGGTTGGACTAGGTGATCTTGTAGGTCTTTTCCAACCTAGCTAATTCTATGATTCTATGATCCTATGACTATAATCACATATACACTGGTATGATGCCCTTCAGCATGACTTGTTTGTAAACCAGGAGCCTGTTCTTTGGAAAAATTCACATTTCTCATTGAAATCTTAAAGTTGTGGCAGTGCTCAACATCTCTGAGAACTGGGGCATGTAGGTTTCATCTGAATACATCTGCATTTTATACAGTTCCTTGTCAATAAAAATTAAACAAAATTCAACACATACTCTGGAAAAGCAGGGTCTTATACTAGCATTCTTGTTAGAGTACAGGAAAGCAGCAGTAACTCACCAAATCAGGTTTTTCTCATTAATAGCACCTCTGAATGAGTGCTAGACAAACAGGTACCTTTTGTTGTGTCACAGGAAATTGAGCTAACAGCCTTGCTAATAAGAGCATGGCTGGGAGCTCTCAGAGGAGGGAGCCGCAGAACTTAGGTACTGAAATCCACAGGAAGCAAAGATGCATGCGTCTGACCAAAGCCACCACTTGAATCATACACTAAGGCTTTGGGTTTTCTCATAAATTGATCTCATGCTACTTTAATCAAACATCTAACCCCCACCACTTCATCCAAGTGGGGATAATCTCACTTGGTTGTTAAATAATGCGAACAAGTAAAAGAATCGACCTTGGAGTTACGGAGCTGGTAGAGTTTCACCACACAAGGAAGGTGGTAGACTCTACTGGATCAGTCCCAGGGAAGTCTCCTGAATGGTGCAGAGAAAAGAGACAGAAGACAGAGGTAGGACATACTATCTGCACTCAGAGCAATATGCTGTTATACCATTTCCTGCTCATTTACAGCAGGGTGGTGCCAGGCGTACATCAGATTCTGGGCATCATGTCTCTATCTGATATGAAAGCTGACATTTGGATCTTGTTCTTTTTTTTTTTAATCAGAGCTCAAAGTACATTGATAAAACACTGTTAACTGATCTCTTCTTGCCAGTAAACCAGATAAAGGCTCAGATTTCAAAATAAACTCTGTGAATTTCTGCTTCATTCACATAAGCAATCAGAGTGAAAGGACAGGAGTTAGTCATTAAGTATTGTAGGATAAGACCATGAATATTCACACAAACTCAGAAAAGGATTTGCTTACCCTTTTCAAAAAGCATCGGGCAAGAAGTTCAGGATTTTCAATGCAATTTTCTAACTCTTTGAGGAAAATCCTGTGAAAAAGAAAGGAAAGCAAATAATAATGAAACATTCTGTTCACACTGCATGTTAGCTTCCATATAAATCCAGTTAAAGACTATGTTTCTGTAGTAAAAAATTCAATGTGGAATGTAACAATTCTGACACGCAAAGAAAGATGTTATATATATATTTTAGAAAATTGAAATGTGGTTCACAGCTGATTTCCTGAAATCAATATTATCATGTTTTCATCTGCTCACAAGGATCTCATACATCTGGTTCTTCTGGCTGTTGAGATTTATTTCCAATATGTGGCCCAAACATCCGATTCCCATTTGGTTACGAGCATATTTCAGAACAGCTAGAAAAGACAGACGAGCTCTGTCAAATGATTGTCTCATCAGCAAGCAGTGAAAATATGGGCTGTATTCCAAAGATTTCTGCAGTCAATGGAAGTCAATGCACTAAGCTTTTAGGAAAAGAAAGACCAGGTTTGCAAAGGGAAGGGAATGACATCGTCAAAATAAAACGATACGTAAATTGGAAAATAACTTTTCTACTATGAATAAGTTACTCTGGTATAATTAAGCTTGTAAAAGGCTTAACTGTTTGTTTCATCTTACAAGCAATCATCATTCACAAGAACTCTTAAATTTTCACTTTGGCTACAGACAGTTCTACTAAATCAAGGCTAAGAAAAGCAGGAAATTAACAGAAGAGACCCTACGTTTTGTGTTTTTGAAGGGGATCAAAAAGAGCCTAATCCTGTCCATGACCAGTATTCTGTAGTTCTGGGCACAAGGTCAGGTGTACAGTTTGTTAACGCACATCCACTGAGTGGACAGGGCTTCTGGAAAGGTTTATGATCATGTGAATGATCAAATTCCTTAAGAAAAGTGCTATCAAAAGTATCATGTCTTCTGTTGATGTGATAATAGAAATATAGGGCAAATAGAGCTAAGAAAAATTCCTCGCACAAAGTTTTTCCAGAGAAAGAACATCAGGATTGAGTCCTGTGACATTTACCAGTCTACCGAGGGAGATCAAAAAATATTTGCCACTAGAGACATTCAAAATTAATAATGCCAAGGGAAATCACTAGTAAATGTACAGAAGGGTATAATCTTTCACAAATAGATGAAATTGATGATCTCAGGGGTATTCTCCACACATGGGTTTTATAGAACACATACAGAGGCAAGGCGAGGACGACTTTTCCTTCCTATATACATATGAGTGTAACAAAGCACCCTGTAAAAAGGCAGTAGAAGTGTCAGCGTCACCAAGGGCTCAGGACAACCACCAATTCACACTTGCCTGTTGTGGAATTCATAGATTTCTGGGAGGTTCCCGAATAGAATTTCCTTCTTGTTCTGGAGCATTGTTGGAATCAGATGTAATAAACTGGGATTGTCCATTTCTGAAGCATACCCCTGCAGAGGACAGTGAAAAATAAAACCAGGTTATTTTTACCAGGGAAAAAATACTGTATCTGAGTCACTAAATAGCTCCAAAGCCTGTGTGCTTCCTGTTCTTAGCAGAGCATACAAAGGCTTCTCCCTGTGCCAGTTTCTTTGTTGCTTGATGACTTTCTGATGCTTCTAATTTTCTCCAGAGATTTTACGCCTGATAGCTGTGCAAACACATTCTTAACCACAAATGGACAGATTATGGGAGCAACAAAAAAGATTAAATCATGTTCCTACTAGTCAAAAGGGATGGAAACTGCTAAGACACTTGTCTCTGCTACACTGCTTCATTGAACAAAGTTAGTTTGGGTTTATTTGTTGGACTGTGCTATTTCACATGATTATTTTGTTGTTTCTCGCAGAAGCTCTATTGTATTTCTTGCATATACAATTTTGAGAGAAGAACATGCTGAGTGTAGATTTTAAAGTCAGAGTAATACATCAATTATCAGAGATGTCAGCTCCCACAAATCAAATACGATGAAGAAGCAATGACATAGTAGCAAAAAGATATTAGCCAGTCCTTCACATCCCACACAAATACACACAAGACTGAGGCAATGTTGAGACACTACGTGGCCTACCTTTATCTCTGTCATGTTCCAAACATTGATTCAGAAAAACTTAGTGTCTGACCCCATGGAGAACAAGGGTGCTGTTTCTGAAGCTTACTGATGACAATGTGAAAAGGCCCATTACTATCTCTCTGACCATAACTTTGAAAGGGAAGCAGCTTTTGTCATTCTGTGGGCTGGACTAAGAGAAGGTGTCTCTGACCCTGAGGCAAGATGTTCAAAACATCCCTTTATTTTCCATCACTGAGGCTGAGCTATCTTGTTGACAGAGAAGCCGTGTTATCTGAATATAAAGTGGGAGGTGAGAGTGCTCAGCCCATGAAGGATGTGCAACAGCAGTGATGACTTAGAGGTTAAGCACCAGAAGAGTTCACAGATTTTCTTACCTCTATTATGCTTTGAAGTTCTTCTACGTAAACGCGTTCTGTTTCTATCAGCTCATTGATTATGTGGCTAAAAGAGAAGAAATATGGAGAGCTGTAATGTTGTATCTTGCTGATAAGCTTGAACAGCTTAAATATCTCTTGGTCTATTACTTTTTCAGTTCATTTTAAACCTCACCTTGGTTGTTATTGCCATTTTTTTTATCTGTACATCTGAATTAAGATTAAAAATGCCCCACAAAGCAAACAAAAAGGGTTTCCTCTCTTAGCAACCAGTAATAAGAGCCAATAAAATAGGATTATATTTCCCAAGACTACATTACATTTCGCAAGGCCATGTTCCATGTATAAACATTTCTTTTATAAAATAAATTTCTTTTATAAAATAAAATTGCTGATTGTCCCGCTTTCTTTAATACATTGCAAAAGCAAGCAACTGGTGTCAGAAATTTGATACACAACAGTCAATTAGAGTAAAAATGTTACTATAATCAGGATTTCATAGCTAAGTTGCCATAACGCTTTAAGTTAAGACAAAACCATAGAGTGCCTAGCAGAGGGTAGAGAAATAGGTCAGGGCTGTCCCCTGCTCACACCAGGGACAATCATCCTCATTTATTTAACCTTCACATTGATCTTAAATTGAGATATTTATGAACAGTAAAGTCACATCCAGCAATAGAGGCAAAAAGATATAACTTCATGACTACATAATATTACTGCACTCTGTGACACCAGTGCAAAGGGATTCTGTTGGACTTCAACTCATATAAGTTGAATATTTCCCTGAATTTGCATACACTTTGGGGCTTTAAAATGCGTTTGGGCTATGCTCAAAATACTACATTACTCTTCATGAGATAGGTAGATTTGTCACTCTAATACATCTTTCTGAGAAGTGCATAGTTAATGGCCTAAGGGCCATTTGCTCATAAAACGATTTTACAAATATTAGCACTTGCTTATAAAAGCTGACCGAAACAAATAAAACTGTTGAGCTTAAATGTGCCTTTCCTTTTAACAGCTACTGCAGCCAACCGCACAGTCAGGATGCTACAGGGGGCAAGTAGGTAGCTGCTGTTCCAGCATCACTTACAGTGCTGAAAAGAAATCCTAAGGACAATCCACAATGTGTTTCTGGAGCCGTTTCACAGAATGAAAGGCTGGCTGTCAAACAGAACTAACATGGGGTTTATTTAGCACTCCAAACGTGCATGTCCAAGGAGCTACTGCATCTTTTTTTTTTTTTTTTTTTTTTTAAAGTAACAGAGTAGGTGTAACAAAATCATCAGGGAAACTTTGTGTTTCCAAGCTTTACACTAATCTTCAAGCTATTCTTATTGTGGAAAGATGCTTATTTACCTGCAAACCAAGCAGGTTTCTGTATGTTATTTATTCTGCTACTGAATAGATTGCACAAGGACTGACTCTGAACCCAACCCAACACTTAGCTGACAATTATACCTGAAAAATAAATTACTGGCCCATGGGCTTCCTGGTAACTGTGTCATAAACAAACAAGCACATGCTTCCTGCCAGCAGTACAACTCAAAGTAACCCAGTAAATAAAACAAAGACCTTTAGGCTCTTTTATTACCCATCTTCCTATGAATCTTTTCTGATTCCTATTCTAACATAGAGTACCATCTTTTCAATCCCAAGTGTTAGAAATCTGTTTGGTTTTTATTAATTATTATTTTTACTAATCCTAGTAGTTTGGGGAAAGAAGTGTCCACTCGGGACATCGGAAAAGCTCACATCTTAAAAATGTTTTATTAGAGGTAATTTTGTGGGACTCTTACAATATCACCATTGTAGTTATGGGGTTCTCATAAAAGTTAACATAATTTTTTTCAGATTTGATTTTATTAACTTAAATCTATACGTAGATTTATACTAAGTAAATGTTTTAGCTTTTTAAGTGTTATAAAAAACTCGTCTAACTAATTCTTTCACTCCTTCTTGAGGTGATGTCAGCCATTTTATATCCCAGTTTCAGTGACACCATGGCAGGGAAAACATCATGGTATTCTTTATCAGCTCCTGTTTGGAGTCCAAGAGCTCCACTGTAATGCTCATATCTCTAAACTACAAGTCTTCTGCATATAAAAGATCACCATTTTTTTCAATACTTCCCAGCCAGATAGCTAGATCCGCTGCCACAGTGGTTTTCATTGCTCTATTGCATTTTTTCTCCCTTTACAGCTGTACCTTTGCCCAACCACAATTTGTAAGTATATCAAAAAAAGAGGAAACCGACCACTGGTCCAGGAGTTCCAATCATCCATAACATTGTGTTATCCTACACTATTATTCTGAAAGCGTTATTCTGTGTTTCTCTAGCAGCACTGTTACTACTCAAGCAAGCAATCACAAACTCAGGTTGTGTACCATAGAGGACTGGACCCAGGAATGGGTCCCAGTGCATTGAATGGCAATGGGAGAAGCTAAAAGTGGATGCTAATGGGAGAAGCTAAAAACCTGGGGAGGGAGAGTTCTGTAGAGTGGTACAGGGACAGGGTTGGTGCAACAGCAGCCATCAGGAGCGCTCAGCATCCATCCAAAAGCAGCCTTGTGTAGCTCCAGTGCTCACAGCCAAATAATACTCACGGCAGCACAATCTCAAACATTAAAGGTTGTTGCACTTAGTGACAGGAATTGCTCTATCACCAAACTGTTATTAATGTAAAGCTGTGCTCTGAGGCAAGAGACTTCCACAGACCTTAGAACTGCCCTAACAAAGACACGGTGTAAGAACAGGATATTAAAGAGCAACATAAGTGACCTTTGCTGCTGTGGGGGAAAGCATTCATGGGCCATAAATACGATACTTTGGCCTGTGCGGATGTGCTGGGTTGCTAAATGATAAAGTAGAGCATATGCCATGTGGCACAAGGGGTTTAATGGTGCTTGGTATGGTCTAACAGCCTTGAAAACTGGCAGTGACATCCCCTGGCCTGCATCAAGCCACGAGGGGTGATTTGTGAAATGTTCGCCATCTCTTCCAGGCCGTCATGGGACAGCAAGGGTAACTCAGCAAGCACCTGCTGTAGGGGTATCATGTGTAAGGAAAATATGATGCAAGAGCTGACAGGACTATTGTCACAGACAGTTCCTTCAGCTCCCTTTTTTCACTGTGTGGTCTCAACAAATATTAACAGTTTAGAATTAATTCCTAACCAGCTGCATTGTAAATCCTCTATTACATTGTTCAATATTTGAACAAAGCAAATGTAAACACACACTGTTTCTAGGCATACAGGAACAGGCTGCCAAGAGAGGTTGTGGAGTCTCCTTCCATGGAGATATTCAAGACCTGTCTGGACACAGACCTGTGCAACCTATTGTAGGGTACCTGCTTTAGCAGGTGGGGGGTTGGACTTGATGATCTCTTGAAGTCCCTTCCAACCCCTGTGATTCTGTGATTTTGTAATACAGGACACTGAACTGTTGATAAAAAATTAAAGACAAATGCAGCTAATCTATTGTCTTTCTCACTGATAAGAAAGTGCAGGCACCAGGGTTTACCTCAGTTTTTCTGTCAATAATTGGAAATTAAATGAAAAGTGAAATGCTGACGGAATGAGGAAGAGTAACAAAACAATGAAGTACATAAGCTAATCAGTGGCAGATCCGACATACAGGCCCATACTTTTAAATGTAGCTCTTTCCAAAATTGATGAAAAGCAAAAGGTTTGCCAAAACTACAGTTCATTCAGTTTCCTTCCTTTTTTTTTTTTCCTGTGTTTCAGTACAAATTACATAGCACAGTTTCATGCAGACTTCTACCAGGTTCCCAGGGATTTTCTCCAACCTGCAGTGCTGCCACACCCACAGTTAACATGCCTCAGTCAGCAGACCCTTGGAGGTAGCAGCGGATGCAGCATGATATATCCCATCCACATCCCATCTATATCCCATCTTGCATTCGCCTTCCCCATCAGAGAGAAACAGAAAAACAGGAAATGGAGCCAGAAGGGACCACTTCAAATAGTGTTCTTTGTTTTAAAGGACTCTTTATGGTGTGGTCAGTAAGCATGAGAACTTGCATGCCACACACAGGCTTGCTGCAGCTGGCTGTCTCAAAGGTAATCTCGGGAAGCAGCTAGCAGCCTCAGGACTCAGCTTTGTCATTACAGGTAAGACCCAAACACTCTCCTCAGTCACCCAAACTAGAGAAAAACCAAGTGCAACTGGAGTGTGTGGGGCAAGGGGTTAGACCTTCCACATTCCATATTCCTTTATTTCAAAGACACTTCACAAACATGAGGTGCATCAGCCCAAACCCAACAAAACTCTAAGCTGGCTGAAGCTCCTGGGCAGCTCTCCAAAGAATAGTTCCTCACCAGGATGCTTTCCAAGTGAACAGGTCATTTGAGCACGGACGGTGAAGGCATTTAGCCTGAAGGTCTGAGGTTTATATGGTCTCAATTGATTTTAGCCAAGGTCATAAGAGAACCCTTGAAACTGAGGTAAATGCTGGTATTAATTAGCACCCTTCACTTCCAGTGGGGCACTTCTGTATCAGTCTCTGTCTGTGCTGACATTTAGACCAAATGCATCTATTTATATTGCTCAGGCCTGTGCAAATAGCAACTAGCAATGTTGCTAACCAAGTATAAACCATTCCTAACAGGCTTCCCCTGCATTGCGCCGCCTCGTTGGAATAGAACTGTGGCAAAAGGTGTTGAGCTGGTTTCTGGAAAATTAGATCATATTACTAAGGAGGTCCTTATCCCACAGCAGACACACATCAGCTCATCATATATTTTCAATTCAACTCCCTTCATTCTTTGCTAACAAGAAAAGCAAAAGGGAAAGTAATTGACCAGCTCTTCAGGCTCCCCGGGTCTGTCAGGTCATTGGGCAGCTCTGTCTCACAGTCATTCCGGTAAGAGCAGGGTCAGGTGGTGGCTCTGCTATGTGCTACATTAAAAAAAACAACACTCAAATACGATGAAGCACTAAGCAGAAATAGCATCCAGAGTCTACCACAATCTATTAATATCTGCTCTGGCTAAACCTCAATGACTTTTTGCTCACACAGTTACTATTTGCGCGTCCTCCTCAGATGGCAGCATAAAACTGATTCAGGATTTCTGTTTCCATAACTGTGTTTCTTTCCTAACAAAATCACTGGCTCACTTTCATTCATAAAACTTATTTCTATGCAAGGACTCGCTATCACAGGTACCCAGCCCCAGAAGGAGTCTTTTCCCAGAGGTGCAATTGGCGCCATCAAACAGAATTAAGGTAGCAAGTTTGTCAGTGGAAAAAAATATAAATCCTCAGTGTCACTCCACAATTATTATGCAGCAGAAAATCTGTCTGCATGGCTGATGTACAGCCAACAGAAGTGGGACTCGTGCACAGGTGTTCCATATCTCTCTTGCAAAAATGCATGGTGCCCAGAAGATGAAAAGCTAATACATGTCCAAGTTAGACACCAGCAGCTCAGAGTTTTGTATATTTTCAACAGCTGAAACAGCAGAATACCAGAATCTGTGTAAGCAAGAGCAAAATGCCCAGTAGAATCCATCAAATTAATGAAAATAAAATGAACATATTATAAGTCTATCTGGTTTAGACAGAGATCTACTTAAATTGAAAATACTAGCTATTTTCTCATATCTGGGGGCTCAAAAGCATCAGAAAGGACTGAATGGAAATGCATGCAGTGCCACGGATGCATACTCTGAGACCAAACATCAGCATAGGATAGAGCTGGACAGAAGAGAAGTGAGAGCAAAAAATGTCCTGGCTTGCAAAAAATATGCAGAGTGGTAACAAACTTTTTGGCTCAGTACCCCAGCCAGTCTTAATTGCTGTCAGGTTTCTATATTTGAATTTAAATGAAATACAATAAAATCATAATTTTTGCAAATGTATCTATTTGCATGCAATACATGGCAAAGATGTTGCTGTCACAGTGGAAAAAGAATCAGCAATAATTAGCACAATTAGTTTTTAACTAGAAATTGCTACTAGAAATTCTGACTGATCTAATCCGAAAATACCAAAATTATGTCTGTGCAGTGGAATCAAAAGAAATGACAGCAAGTGATCCATAGAGGAAATTTCCAGTCCACTTACATAATTGCTTTTAAGAGGTTTTTTGTTGGTTTTTTTTTTTGCATTTCTCACAGTGCTAAATGTACCTTTTCCAGTTGAAAAGTATTTCCACATGAGATTGTGCAATAGTTCAAGTGAAACTTAAGTATTGGTCAGTTGCAGCACTTTGCCCCCTAAAGTGAAGTAAAAGATTGCTCTGGACGTAAGAACGCTTGTTTGAATTGAACATTATATTTGTTATTTGATACAGAAACCCTTTCTGATTCCTTTGACACATATGCTCTCATCTGAAAATTAGTGACCTTTAGTGAAGATATTGCATTTGCCTGCGTAGATGATTCTATTTCACTGCAACATGAAGTCAATGCTTAAGGTGTTACAGAAGTTGCTCTGAGTAGGAGGACTGTATTTTCGTTAGAAGTATATTTTACCTCTGAGATCACCATTTATAACACTTTGTTTCTTCTGAAATGCACTGATCTCTTTGCATATAAGAAAGTGTCCCACATTCATTGTTCCCAAAACAAATGACCTTGGGGAAATATTTTTATATATCTTAATTAGTTGACCTACATTATAGGAACCAGAACATTGTTGTTAACAGAAAGGCAAATTAATTGAATCACCTACAGAAATGAATAGCATGAACAGAGGACTAAAAGTCAAGCAAGAGCTGTCTCTCATCTCAGCTGTGCATCTACACTGAAATGATGCAGCTCTGTACACAAACCTGAGCTAGCTTTAGGAAATGTGGGTGCTGCAGACTGGTCACAGCTATGGACCAAAATAACATCCAGCTAATTAGGACAGGCACATACAGTCACAGATAGTATTTAAAAGACAAGACTTCTAAAACAGAGCACTCTAGATCTGGGGAGCCCTTCTGCTGTGGGAGATGCACAGAGTCCTGTTTCCACGAAGCCACTTCTTTCACGGTTGCTTTTCGTTAGAAGTTTGAAACAGAGCAGGCAAGAGAGACCTAGAAATTGAATGGTTTCTGACTCTGGCAAAAACTATTTAACAGGCTTTTTTTGATAGTCAACCTGATGTCTAAGACGGTCACTGTCTACATGCAGCACACTTCCTCCATTCCTTTGTAGACAAGATATAGCCATATCCTAACACCAATCGACCTCTTTAACTGAGAAATCCGATACAAGCTGACAGCGGTGTGAACTTTCCCTCTCAGAGCAGTAAACTGTGACACTTGGAAAAGGACTGTTTTAACAAAAGCAAAACTTAAGATGGTCATGAACCACAAAACTTTCAAATAGATAAGACCAAAAAATAAAATACAGTAGTAGGTTCAAGGAAGCTTAATGGGAACCATTTATACTGAGAATTCATGTTCACAACTGTATGCTGAAGGGTCCACTGCTAGAGGAAGAGGAGAGTTTCAGTGGTTCTGATCCTCCAGCTTAGTTCTGCAAGACTTCGGAACACCATTTGGGTAAAGGAGGAATTAGTATTATTATTAAAATGAATAGTAGTTGATTTTACTGACAGTCCTGAGTTTATATTGGAAAGGGCAGATCAGAGAAGAGCACGTTGCACTTGGAATGGAGGTGACGGATTTATGATGACTACTAGTTCCTATGTGGGTTTGTATTTCAGTTTGAGATGCAACCCTAAGCTAACTCCATCCTGCAAAATCTGCTTCTCTCTGGAATAGGACACAGCATTGTGCCAGACTTAAATTCTGCGGTTCTTCTGACCACAGACCTCTTGGACAGGGAGATATCTCAAAAGATCTTGGTAAATGCCTTGCATATGCCCTGATTTTTAATGTCTTCAAGAATCAGTATTCTGTGGGATTTGGGGGAAATAAACTAGGTCTTAGTTACATGAAAATTAAGAATGGAAGACGGAAAGAAAATCCTGAAGAGCTAAAATGGGCTATATGGGAGCAGCTGGAAAATGTATTCTGATTTAGTTAATCTTTTTTTGGCATGTGTACATCAGTATGTAACTTGTGAATTGCTACACCTGAGAAGCAAGCGCATTCTTTTTCTGTCATGCTTTCTCCATGGCAGTAAGTTGGGGCAGAGAGGCAGGCAGGGATCAGAGCAGCTGCAGCTACCACACTCCAACCAGCAGTGATGGGGAACCAGCTCCTGGCAACAGCCATCTACTAATTTGGTCAACCTGCTCTACCACACCACTTGAACTCAGCCTGCAGTATTGAATGATGACTTTAGAGGAAGGAGAGACACCGTCTGTTGGAAGATTTTCCAAACTTAGAAATCTGCTTTGGAGAATTGTGGGATAGACTCCGCATGGAGAAAGTAGTTGAAAGGGCCACTTTATAATCTCACAATTGTAGATTGCATGAAACGGAAGGATACTGCCCAGTATTTATCCTGTTTGTTAATTTTCCCTAAATAGCTGTTAATGACCAATATCCAAGATAAAAACAATGGGAAAGATAGGTAACTAGGCTCATCCAGGATTGCCATTCTTCTGCATTTTGCCTCTGGAAGAACGGGAGGCTTGGTTTATCAGAGGTCTTACACAAGTCTTGCCTGTGTGAGAAATATCCACTTCAGTGTTTGTGGTAAGAATTGAGGCTGAGTACAATCGCAATGGTGAAACTAAGAGGTTAGAGCATGCCACACCAGGCAGGGCTGCTAGAGTTATGAGCTCCCAGTGTCTTCTAACCACACAGTAATTCTTGCCTAGCAACAGTAATGGGAATCAGCACAGACCAACAGAACGTATGCATTTTAACCAACAAAAGCATTTTCACTGCCACACTATTCAGCTTTAACTCAAGTCAGACGCCATACAGGAAAGATTGTCCATACTAGTTTGTCTAACATGGCTATTGGCCAGGGAACAGAATATGAAGACAGGTTTGCAATAACTAGAAATGTAAATAAAACATCAGTGCCATCAAACTAGAGGTGATGGAGAAAGATCAGCAAGAGTGTATCAAATGATCTGGATACACACAGGAACATTAGAGAGTTTGCAGAGGATCTGCTTGACAGTCAGGTGATACTATATAAAACAGAATTCCTGTTTAGGCCCATATGAGGAAAGAAGCAGCATGTATGAAAAATACATGTGAATTTTCAAAAATAAATGTGTCGCAAATATTCAAAACTCAGTTTTTATATACTCTGTTAATGAGCAGCTTGTTAAGTGCAGGAAGTAAAGTCATCAGTGATTTACTGAACAGTGCACCCAATAAATCTCTGCTTCATTGCATCACCAGCTACACAGGACAGAGTGATATCCCATGGCGCTATCTGCCGCTGTTCTGCAAACCAGGCAATTATTTAGATCAGCCCAGTGTGGGTGCAAGTCATCATCATCATGATTAGGCAACATGACATATGCTTTGTGCTACCATAAATGACAATGTGAAGTGCTCAGCATGAGTGCTCCTTTGTGAGCTTACTGACATACAGGAGCTGCGTACTGTTAGCTTCAGATCAGTTTAAAAGCAAATTCATTAGAACTGGCGTGGATGGGCAGGGATAGATGGGTGTGCTTTGGCAGATTTGTCTGGAGAATTTAAAAACAACTCTGCCTCCAGCTAATTGTTATTCCCCTGAGAGGTTTCTGATTTCAGAAACCCTCTCTGCAAGGGAGAGGGAACGGGAACCTTGCTATTCTTGAACCTCAAACTAAGTCACTGTAAACTCCACCGAATCATTGTGTGAAACTGGCTAATGATTAAGTGCTGATGAAGTGCTACTAAGAATCATATAATCTAACATTGTAATTTATTGTAGAAGTATTAATAAACCTCTATTGCTGCTAAAACTAGAGTTGTGTAAAAATCAATCTGTGTCACTTCTTCAGACAAGATCCATGCAACCCTAGGCCACCACAAAGCAGCCTTTATGCGCACACACTCCACAAGCCCTGAGATGGATCGGGGCTGGCAGAGAGTATCTTCAGTGCTCCCAAAGTCCTGGATAGGCAGAGCAAGCAGCCAGCCATCAGACGATGCAGAGTACCTGTGCCATGGGCAAGACAGAAGCTACCCAATCTCCCCATGTGCCTAAAACAAACCCAGCATCAGTACGTGCATGTGGCCAGCTGCATTCTAGGAGCCTGCTGGCAGCAGAGCAACTGCACAGAAAACAAGTTGAGGAATTTCTGGAATTTCTGAAGAGTATTAAAATAACCTTAGTATCCAATAGCAAGCAGGTATGGGAGGTAATAGCAGAAGTGGTTGCTTATCTTTCCTTGATAATTGCTTAAGTGCAGATTTTGAAAGAAAGCATGTGAATGTTGAGACTGATTATTTCGGCTTTTCTCTACCTTCCAGATTCAAGAGCAAGGATGCAAGGACTACAGAATGCCTCCAGAACATTTAGCAAGCCCCTGTATTGTAACAACAAGATTTTTTTTCCTCCTGTTCGTAACAATTTTCCCAGTCCTCAGAAATACTTGGATCTGTGTTAGGAATGCGTCTCATCTTGCTATTCTACAGACATTTCTATCAGCAGCAAGATCTCCCTACATGGCAGCACACACTTCACTTCAAAGACCTTCCAAACCCGTTAGGCAGTAATTAAGAGTTGTAAGTGTTGGAGCCAATCTGCCTGACAGGGAAACTTCTTTGAAAACAAGGATTTTGTGAAAGTTGAAAGAGATGATGGCAAACAAGCAATGGCTAGCGGCTTCTTGAAATTTCTCCTGCTGACTGCTCTTTCATTAAGACTGGTGAAAGAAAACAGTTCTCTGTGCCTAACAATAAAGTCAAAAACACCGTTTCTCTTTAAAATTGAAGTCCCAAGTTCCTCCCCTCTACCAGCTGAAAGTTTTCATCAGTCTGGAAATTAGACTGAGAAGAAATGCTGTTGGGGTTCTGTGGTAACACGTCACAGTCACTTACCAAAATCTCCTTATCTTAATTAGAATATATGATCCTGTGAAATGTGTTACATCTTGCACTTAGACACTGTGGAGAAGCCTTTGCAATGGATCTTACTCATTCCATGTAAGAGGAAACATATTCATCTCTGACTTCTGTAGAGGCTCCACATCAATAAAATCTTACTTCCTCTTTCCTGCCATATGCAGCTCCAAAGACTACAGCAAGCACTTGAGCACCAAGGCTTTTAGCAGCACTCCCTGAGCTTCTACTGTCTTTGACATCAGTCCACACCTAAAATTAGCAATTCCCAGACCTAATGGCAATCCAACTTTGCTATTGCTGATTTAGAATAGGACTCTGGCACAGTATTCTCATTCTGAAAATAGCTTTTAATTCTTTACTCAGGGCAGAAGCACTGTCTTGTTCTACCAATGCAATTCAATGATTCCGTGACACACTTAGCCATGTCCATGTTCAGAGCCATGCACACTGATTAATGAAGCTCCCCAGTCCTTGTTAGATCAATAACACTATGAGTGTGCCTGACCCAGACATTACGATACATGGAATTTAAAGAAATCTTAAGTTTAAATCATGTTCAAATCTGCAGTTGGAAACTGTCATTTGAGGTACAAACGCTTTAAGGCAGAGGCCCACAGGTTGCATACTGCAGGATCTGAGTTTGCAGCAGTGCTTGGTCAGCTGGCTGTTGGTGTGCTCCACAGATGCACGTAAAGCACAATTTATATGTATGTTCAGAAGACTGTTGGACTGTGTGTGTGCTTGGATACTATTTTGCATGTATAGAGAGCCCTGTATACACCTGACGGCTGAGGCTCTCCCAGATTTGTTCACGACGGTGTATAGCGACAGGACAAGGGGGAATGGTTTTAAACTGAGACAGGGGAGATGTAGGTTAGATATTAGGAGGAAATTTTTCACACAGAGGGTGGTGATGCACTGGAACAGGTTGCCCAGGGAGGTTGTGGATGCCCCGTCCCTGGAAGTATTCAAGGCCAGGCTGGACGTGGCTCTGTGCAGCCTGGTCTAGTGGTTGGCGACCCTGCACTCAGCAGGGGGGTTGAGACTCGATGATCTTTGAGGTCCTTTTCAACCCAGGCCATTCTATGATTCTATGATTCTATGATTGTTGAAGTTGATTCTTTTTCATTTAAGTCCTGTAAATGCTACCTCAGACTGCAAGCCCTGGAGCTGGTCATTCACCAAGTTAATTCTATCTTAATACAAACGTCATGCTATTTCATGCTTACAGCCTAAGCTCAGAGTCACACAATCATGAAATCTTAGGTCCAGACGCTGCACACTGGACTTCACTAAATAACACAGTGGACCACACAGCCGCACTTCGGACATGCTAATCTGTCCCATGAGTGGTTCTACACGATGAAGGTGGCAGCAGCAGGACCTGAGGCATGTACCACAATACCGCCCGGAGTGCTGCACAGAACCTCTGAAAGGCAGCCTCTGAACCAAACCTCCCAGTAAAACTTTTTTAACACTAAGCAGCCTCCTGTGTTCATTTGTATTTTCTAGACAGGAATGGTTGGAGGGTACTCCTTCCCACCTTCCTCACTCACTGGGAAAGAGCTAGAAGTATATTGTTCAAACCAACAGCAGGAAGCGGTAACAGCAGAGCAACATAACACAGATCTGCAGAAATTCCCATTCTACAAACCCATTAACATCTCTTTTCCTTTAAATCTTACCAACTCACTATATACGCTGAAATAGAGGCTAAAGTCTCAACTAGAGCTGATATACAGACAAGGAACTGTTCAGTCTAAAATTCTGTTCCTGCAAACCAGTAAAGCCCTTTGCACTCTGAACACTTGTGAAGACCGGAGCTGGCAGCAGTGCACGAGTGTGACTACAAACAAGGTAGGTACTTTCTGGAGAAAAATATCTGTGAAGTGGTTTTAGAATAACATTTGATAGCTCTGTTCCCTACTTTGGCAGTTTAAATATGTATCCTGTTATGCATCTCTTTAAGGGATGAGGCCAAAATGAACAAGATATGGCGAGGGTGGGATGTTAAAGATTTAATTTGTAATTAAGTTAAGGGTGATGTTCTAAAAAAACCTCCCTTAATAACATTACTGGAGAAAGCGGAGAGGTGAAGCTTCATGTTACGGGGTAAGGTGACAAAACAAGAAAAAGCAGGACAGAGACAATGCAAGTAAGTGCATTTTTATTGCTATTACTAGAAAATAAAACCTATGAAGTGACTCACTCTCCCACTGTAATTTCAGGCTGGAAGCAGGCTGAAGTCTGCTCATTTCACTGTCAGAAAGACCTCTTCTGAATTACAGAAAATTCAGATCAACCAAGATGGGAAATTAGCAGGCACAAATAAAAGGGTGTTAATCTTTTGAGCAGATGACACTTTTTAAGAGAAAAGTGAACATAATTTTAAGATAAACTCGGTCACAGCAAACAAAGTCCATACATGGTGCTTACTGGAAACATTCTCTTTTGTTCTTTAGTTTAAATACCTCTGATTTTGCTTTCCATGGACCTCATTCTAGCAAGCTTGCACCTATGTCTGAATCATACTTTCCTATACAGACAACTTAAACTTAAAAGGTATATTTCTACTTTCCTGACCATGAAAGTGTGATTCCTTGAAGATGTGTTTTCTGGAAAGTGTGTTACTGAGGCATGAATAACGCAGAAATGTTTGGGCTTGGATTTTTAAATATCTTTGGAACATTTGACTTTGGAAAAATCTGAGTTGAGTTAGTTTGGCAACCTGACCTCATGCATATCAAAAATATTAAGTTAAAATGGAGTGCTTGTAGTAATATTTGGTTGAAGATAAAGTGAGTCATGCTTGGTTGAAATTATTATCATTATTAATTGTGGAAGGAAGAATCCAGCTGCTATTTTATTTTTCCCTCTGGTTTACCAAATTCAACCAAAACTGAAAACAGGAAAAACTGGTAAGTCCAGCCAAGGAATCGTTAACTTAGAGGTTTTTAAAGATCTCTCACTGAGAATATCTCATTTGGAGAGGGATTGTTTCATAGCTGAAAGAATGTGCAATAGGGATGACATTTAAAAGGAATAATGAGAGATAAACTTAAGAAATAACATTTATGAACTGGAGGAAAATCAGAAACTATCATTCTGGTAAGAAAAATGAACGGTGTGTTGTTTTTAAGGCTATTTCCACTGTTATTCAAACACTGCTTAGTCATCATGCCAAATTTACACAACGATCTACAAACCCTTCCTGCTACGGCAAACCATCAATTCCAAGAAAGTTCATTTTGTCTTAGGGAAGAACTGAACACGTGAAGAGAAATCTGCCAAGGGCACTATGAAGTGCTTAGTCACACGGAGACACACCGCAGGAGAAAGGAAAGTCAAGTGGGGAGCTCCTTAAGCCTGAAGCTTCCCCAAACAAAACCTGTATTACAAAGCAACACATCTTTCGTGGGACTGGAAAACAAGGGCTCCGTTTTTACCCTTCCTCTGCTTTTGTTGGGTGGCCTTGACAACTGTATTGCTGTCTCCTATTGTCTCTCTCGTGTGTAAAAAGAAAACAGTTCCTCACCTCACAAAGACGTTGTCAGATTTACAGTTGTATACTGACAAACACACGCTAATGGTCATGATACGCAATAGTTAAATTTCTGGGAACTCAGTGATGAGGTCAGGTATTATTTAAATCAGTCACAGTCATATCAGAGAACATACACAATGAGCTTGTGTGCAATATTTATGCTCGTTGAGGAACCTCAGATTATCTCCTAAAACAGACAGAGCAGCTTCTCAATTTACATTGAAGAAGCTTTTTTTACAGCTAGGTTTTCCTCTTTACAAAGGGTTTGCAAAGGACTTTACAGAAGGCACGTTCCTCCCGCGCAGCTTCCCTGGGTAAGTACTCGCACCTCAGCCTACCGACCTCAGGGACTGACTTAGCGAAGCGCTTCAGCAAAAAGGAACTTTTCAGCCTCTTAAAATCTGAGAAGAGTTTAGAGCAGGGCATCCTCCTTAGGATGATGCAAATAAATCACCAGCGGCCGCGGTAAAGGTAGGGGGGAAAAAAGCTAAAACCCTTCCTGCTCTGAAAGTTTCCAGCAAAAGCGGGAAATAAAGCTTGCTCTGTGACCTACGAACTAACTGGCCAACACCGAGGGGTTACACAGAGCCTCACAGTCTCGTGGCAGCAGCAGGCTAAACTTTGCATCGTGACTCCCCGTGGAAACCGTAGGACAGAAGGAACTTTTTAACACTTGGAGTGCCTTGGGAAGACACCGTTCCCGGATAGCGGGCACACCCTGCCCAGGAAAAAGGAAGAGAAGCCAAACCCCGCATCCCTCAGCCCCCGGCACGCGGTGTTTATAAGCGGCGGGAGGCGCCGGGCGGGAGCTGCGGAGCTCGTTGCGGGGGGAGGAGAGGAGGAGCCCATTGGCTCCCGGGCCGTGGGATCCCATATCCTTCGAGTGAATGAGGCAGCCCCGAGAGCGGGTCGGGCGATTCCTCTTCCCCAAGGAAGGAAAGAAGAGAGGGAGGCTGCACTTTTGGTGGTGAGACAACGAAATCCGGGCGGGGCTCCTTCCCCTCCTCGTTTCTGGGCTTGTTGGCTCGTTCGATTTTTTTAGTCTCGCCTATCTGTAAGGCGACGAGTCGGGTAATTAAAATTCGTGACGAAGTGCTGTTTTCCTACCGCTCTTCTCCTTTTCTGCCTGCTGCGGGGGGCTGTGGGAGCCGGGCTGCTCGGGGGGGCTGTCTCGCTTCTCCGCGGCTCTGGAATTGCGGTTCCACTCTCCAGGCAAACAAGTTTTCCGGCTGCTTTGTTTAAAAGGTTTCGGCCGTACCCCGTTGCCTTACTCCCTCCTTAAAGAAGGGCTGCGTCTGCATCTTGCTGAAATCTCAAATTTCAGCGCATTTCTAACATCTTTTTCTCGTAGCATTGTAGCAGTTTTCCCCTCAGTCTCTGATCAGTACGTAGCTGTCGATTGTATACTAAAACAAAGCAGAAAACTCGAAAAGCGTTGGTGGTCCTTGCAGGGCTTTCCTCTCCCCCTGCGCCGCGGGGGGACGCCCGCAGCCTCCCGAGCGGTGCGGGAGCGCGGCCCATTCAAAGCGGAGCCGCTCCTTCTCGTCCCGGGAGCCCCTCTCGCTTTCCTTTTTTTCTCCAACTCATTACTGCTTCTGGAAAAGTTGTTTTTCCCGTGGGTTTTTTTCCCCTCTTTTTCTTTCCCAACCGTTCCCACCCATGAAACTCGTAGATCCGGCTGGGAGTTCCTCCGCTCTCCTCCGCGTTGCAACACGGGGCCGCGGGCGCTGGGGCAGTCCTGCCCGCCCGGCCTCGGCAGCGCCCCAGTGTGTGCCGGAGCTCCGCGGCCGTGGCATTCCCCACGCTTCTGGGCGGGAATCCGAGGAAATCGCCTTGAGAAGATGCCTTAAGCGTAAGGGAGAGATGGTGAACGCGTTCAGAAAGTACATTTCGCTCTGTCAGCCTGTGAAGCTCAAAAAGCTTCTTTACTTCTGGCTGCTCTCCTGGCCGGGCGGCGGGCTCGGGCGGAGGCAGGGCTCGTCCTTTGTTCGCCGGCCGCGTGGCTGGGAGCGGCTCCGCTGCCCCCGGAGCTCCGAGCACCGCGGGCGTTCCGGGCGGGGATGCGTGCTCGGGCTGGCGGCGGGGAGCGCGGCCGGAGAGCCGGGCGGAGGGCTGGAGGAAACGGGTGGGACACGGTGGCTTGCCCTCGCTGCGGCGGTCATAGGAAACACCGAAGCGTGTTGGGAAAATCAGCTTTGTTAGTTGCTTCTGAGAATGTGGGAGTCTCTCTAGAGACAGGAGACTGGCTTGAGTCCAACGCAATCGACCGCATCACAAGCAAGGCAATGATAGAAGCCTAAAATCCTGTTTGGGCCATGCAAAGCCGTAATAAGTTGGTATGTGCTGCTGTTCTGTGCTGGAGCATCCTCAGCTAGTGCACGCTGAGGTGTATGCCCACGGTCTCCTAGTAGTATGCAAGTAGCAGTTGGAAAGGGAGAAGGATGAGAGTAGGAAAGGGATACATGAATTGGGAAGTGAAAAAGAGAAAAATGGTTGTCTTTTAAGGCAATGCAAATGCTGGCTTTTTTTTCTTTGTTCAGCAGGGCAGGAGACATTAAATTGCAGTTGGTAACAGCCGCGGAATTCTCCAGCAGTATATCCAGAAGGCTGGATCGTAGAGCAGGGTGGTGTTCTGGTATTATGGGGTTTACTGGTTGGTTGTTCTGCACAGAACTAGATTCCTAGAAGCCCACCATCTGATGTACAAAGAACACAATCTCAATGCAAATGCCAGCTCTTTCACTGGTAAGGTTTTGTGCTTTTTCTTTCTGCTGTGAAACTTGACAGCAGTATCTGCTCACTAGTTCTCTTCCATTAAATGAATCACAACTGTGTCACTTGCTGCTTTCTTTGGGATCATAAATCGAGAAGCAAAGCAGGAGCTGGGACAGTCCCTGACATCTGGCCAAACTGGAGTAGCAAGTACTGAGACGTGGAATGGTAGTTCACCTAAAGACTGGGGAGCAGCATGTGGGAAATCCTGCAAGTCATCACTTATCCGAAATGCTGGTGGCTTATGTATTCCCTGATTCAGTGTTCACAACACCATAGGTGCAGGTGTTACGTCTAGGATGTACTAAGCGTTGCCTTTTCTCCCTGGGGTTATCTGTCTATGCCTGAAGAATTGTTTGGGTGATCCTTTAATTTGAAGATGTTACTTACTAACAGTGCCTGTGTGGACACAAGTTCTGAGGGCTTTTTGTTGGGAAAACTGGTTCTGTTGCTGCTGCAGTAGGTCTTTTGGGCCTTGGAAGTGGCAGTGATGGATTAGTGTTGCACTATGAGCTCATCCGTCCGTATGGCTTGCAGAGTACATTAAGGTACCCTCCTAAGACACTGGGTGTCTGGACTGAGGCTGTATGATTATTCAGCAGACTATGGTAGTAGTTAACCTTTAAAATCTGGTGTCAAGCAGTGTGATCCACCTCTGTTATGCTGGCCAGAGGTAACAGGAGAATTTACCACTGATACAGGAAACACTGTCTATTTGGAATCTTAGCAATATTCAGGAAAGCCTGGTTCAGATCCTGATAGAAGGTTTAAGTAGCCCCACTCTGTGCGTTCTTAAGTCTTCAATGTCTAAAATAATACTCATGGACACTTAAGAGACTTCCCTTCTTTCATAAGTTTCACAAATAGTACATTTACTCTTGATGGTAAAGTGGGAATGGTATAGAAGGATCTCTGAAAGGTTACTCTTGACCTAAATTCTACAGTCAATGGGGAAATGATCACAACATACAGAAAAAGGATGATGTAGCAACCTTCAGCTTTCAAACTGCTTTTTAGAATGAACTTGTACTAATCCTGAAATTTAACTGCTGCTTGAGTGGTTGTGTAGTATGACCCTCAACATAAATAAAGTTGTGGGTTGGAGATGCTGCTGCTAGATGCCCAAATAACCTGGAAAGCCTAAAAGATCTCAAGATGTCTTAAGCAGACAGAGGACAGATGGCCTTGAAAGGAAAAAAATGTTGTTGTAGGCGAAAGTGACTAAGTTTGAAGGGCTTTGAAGAAACTTGTCTACATTTTGCTAATACAGACTGTTAGAGTTATTAGCTTTTAGTGCAGAACAAGTTTTGCTTGCTTTGAATCAGTTTCATGAGGTTGAGCCTGATTATCTGGTACCATCTACATAGTGCTGGATGTAGTTTTAAACTTGAATAAAAACTGTTTGGTCACTCAAAACTGCCAGGAGTGCTGCCATGCTCTGAAGGTGCACTCTCATCTTTCAGGTGCAGTAAGTCAGTTTGTTCAGATTCCCAAACAACCTCTGAAACAACTTTTGTCAACACAGATTGGTTTTTATTGCTGGGAGGTGTTTTGGGGCTTGCCAGCCGAGGAAGGTATTTTAGCTAGTTCTCTCCTTTAGGGAATAGTTCAAATACAGCTTTATTTGCCCCAGATCACTACTGTGATCAGTCTCTGCTCATATTTATTACACTGTTGTATTCTTAAATTCTTCCATTTGCTTTTCTGGTAAGACCAGAAGTGGTTTGTGCTGAATGAAGTAAAACAGCCTTTTGTCTTGAAGCAGGAAATGTATGGCTTTTCTTATGTTGCTTTTTCCTTTAACTGTTACTCTTTATGTATTTGGGGTTCCCCTTGCTGTGGTTAGTTCTTTCATAACGTACAAAATGGATAGATTTTTCTTCTACTTGAATTGGTTAACTAAAGAAAGGCTTTCACTTTGCTCTTGCCACTTACACTGGGCTATGTAACATCACGAGTCTTGTTAAGATGAGACAAAGTGCTTTTGCAACTCTCCCTTGCAACTCTCTCGACTTCTCAAAAAAATATGTTCTGCACACTTCTAGTAGAAAACCTTCATAGCATGTTAGCCATAGGGGTAGCAAAAGTGCCAAAGTTGTGATAAGCTTTTCTGAGTGTGTTGGCTTTGCCTGTCTCTAAGGCCCGAGTGAAGTGCTGTGGTAACTACAGATATTGACTTTCTATAGCATTGTTCTCAAAGTTCAACTTTTCAGAATGATCAGACTTCTTCAATGGATGACCGTTTTTGTTGTTCTTTTCCTTAAGTTCACCCCTGTCTTGTATGTTTTTGCTCCTGTTTTTTGTTCCCCTCCCTCTGGAGTTTGTAGGCTGCTGTTTTGTGGTCTGTCTCTGAGACTTTCATTTCAGATTCTACTTCTCTTTGCTTAGAGATACTGTGCTTTCACATGACAATTCTTAACCTGGTGCTGTGTGTATTCCCGTGTTTTATGTAGTTCAGTTACATTCTTGACCTTAAATTAGTCTTGCATGAGGCATATAAATAATTTTCCCCAACTCTAGATGTTACTAAATAGCATGACCTACTATCTGTCCCGAGCAGAGATAAGTACTGCTGGTCAAATGTAAATGTGCAGCTTGCCTGTGTCATTTAACTTAGAAAGACTATAGTCTTGGGGAAGTCTCACTGCTAATTAAACTTTTGGGGAGTGTTTTGCAGCCCCTTTGTTTGACTTTTCTTATCTGATTTGAATCCTGAAGCTAGGCCTGAAGGAAGAACTCTCTGTAGCTCTCTGTTTTGGGATTTGTTATGGCCAGTGACTTTTTTTGTAGCTCTCAGAGGGCACTTCAACTGCCATAAGCTAGAAGCGGCTGGATGTTGCTCTTAGTAAGCTGTAGCAACTGGAACCTGTGCTTTCACACTTCTTGCACGTGTGTGTGGAGGGACTGGGAGTTGGTTCTTTTTTTCTTTTTTTTTTTTTGCTGTGGGCTTATAGTATTCCTTCTCCTCATACTTCATAACAAAAAGCAGATGAGTGCCTACTGTTCAGTCTCTGGTCTTGCTGCATTACAGAAAGCACTGCATGTAAGGCCAAAATTTTCTTTGGTTACCACAAGTGGGAGAGGATAATGGAATTCATCCCACCCATCTTTCAGGCAGGCTTAAACAAAGCTTTGAACTGCTATTATTCCAGCCAATCGGCAGCTCCTTTGTATTGAGATGGTTCTCTATCTGTTTTATTATTAAATCTGAAATATTTGTTCGTCTCTGGCCTGCTTCAAACAAGCATGGAGGCTCCCAACATGTACGTAGGAGTCTTCTGTATTGGATCTGTTGCTCTGACATATATCATCCTTGGCCTAACCAAAAGGAAAAAAAAAAACCAACAATATTTTGTCTGGCTCTAACCTACGAATTTGATGTGTCACTGTCATAATGTTGCTGTCTTAGTGCCTGAGTGTTAACAACATGAGTATTCTTTGAGTTTTGACCCTGAAAATGAAGATGCATCTAGAGTGTGAAGCTGAATTGGAGCATAGAGGAAGAGGGGATAGACTGGAAAGCAGATGAAAGAATACTTGTTCTGAAGTTACATTTAAAACCTGGAATTACAGCAAATTCTAGCGTGGTTTAGAAATGGCCATAAATAAATAAATCTTCAAATTCCCTTTATTTTAAAATACTTTGCTGGCAATAATACTTGAAGTGAAGCCACGCAGAAAGATAGCCAGTTATCTCAGTCTTATATTAAAATTGCCGGTTAAATTTGGCAGTTGGAAGAGCAAGTTTGCTTCAGATAGCTAAGCTTAATCTTTGAGTATAGCCTATAGACCAGAACAGATATTGTGAAGAAAATAAGCAGGAAATAACATTCCCAGATCCAACTACAAATAAGTAGACACCATCTTTCTGCTGCCTGTATTTAAATATTGATTTAGGTGGGGCTGTGTTGTGGCTCTTAAACTTTCTAACCTACTGTAAAACAGGTACTGGGGGTAGAGGGGGAGGGTTGTTCCTTTGTTCTCTGTGGCGTTCCTTTTGCTAACTAACAACAGTTCTGTTCTTCCTAAAACTAAAAACTTTTTCTTTTGTTAACACTTATTCCCTCCCTGTAACTGTGATGGCCTATGACTCTTCTGGAGCTGTGTAGCTGTCTCACTATTCTTGTTTGGAAGCAAAGTGGAAGATGGGCCCTTCTTGGAAAATTAACAAGGGATCTAAGCTTGACCAGCATCTGCTTTGGATTTGGTTTATTACTGGCTGTATGGACAGCCAACACACACAAGTGAGAAAATCCTGCAGCTTGGGAGAATTTCAGATCAGTGCAGGCATTTCTAATTAAATACTCCTCCTTAAACTGAAGCTATATAAGATATGAAATGGAAAGATACTGGAGTAGACAGACAGTTGAGCAGTACAGCTCTCCATACTATGTTTTCACTGTACTTTCTTTAGATATTTGAACTGACAGAAGTTCTACTAGCAAAAGGAAACCGTTTGATGTGCAGTGGACAGTAATGGGTGCCTGTAGCAGAAGCAATGGAAATACAATATTTACGTAGACTTTGTGACATTGCTTATCTTTGTGTAGCATTTAAAATCTCTGATGGTGTGGTACCTACTTGGCAATTATGAGAACTTAAAAACATAATAATAAAAACTTGCTCTGAAAGCTGGTTTCTCCACAGATGATTACTGAGTAATTGGGCACAGGCATTCAGACCAAAACAAGCTATGGAAGTGTGATTTTAACTCTTCATAAAGAAACACTAGGTGATTTTAATTGGCTGTAATTGCAGTCAGTGAATCATGTAAGATAGGGGCTTATAAGCAAAGCAGTATCTTGCTGAACATCACTACAAAGATCTGAGTGCCTTACTCTCTGAGCATAAAAATGATGCACTTGTTTTCACAAACACAGTCATCACATGACTGTTGTAATCAACGTGATGGCCACAGTCTGCTTACAGCGTGGCTTCGACTTCAACTTTAGGTTAAGGTACCTTTTCTTGAAATGTGCACAGTACTTAAGACTATTAAGCACGTGAAGTGGCAGTTCATGTATTTCCTGTATTTTTTTAATTGTCTTTCCTTTCTGTTATTTTTTTTTTTAAAGAAAACAACAGTCTGCGTGCATATGCTTTTGTGCTCCTTGTAGAATGAAAAGATTTTTCTTCATTAATCACAGGAAGTAGCAGCTCTGACCCTCTGTGGTACTAGTATTTATCAAAAGCCCTCACTCTTGTAGGCCATACCTGAGAATCTACATGAATTTGTTTTTTCTGTTTACTGAACAGGTCAGGGGTACGTAAATACAGTTCTGTGCAAGTGCTTTTGATATTTAAGCTCTGCCATCTACACCCACGGGGAGGTAACACTATTAACAGCTGCAGCTAATGTGCCCTGCCTGTTTTCTGCTTACTTCTGCCTTAGTATGTAGGACCTGAAAGGAATGTGCACCATTCTGCCATATCATTAAATACCAGTGCTGCAAGTGAGTTTACATAAATGCAGACTGCTGCTTAGTGTAGCATTGGAGCTCATCACTGCCATCTACCAAAACACATGCGATGAGTTGTGGAATAGGTACCATTATGGTCTTTATAGGTACAGCCCATGTCTCAGAATTGTGATTTGCCTTCATAGAAATTAAGTATATACTTGATCAACATTCTTAGAAAATGAGGGCACGCATCCTCTGTTGCGTCACTGCAACAGACTCTGAAACTTTAATCACTGGCAACGCAAAGAACCATCTATTTCCACCTAGTCTGCTGCACAAAAACACAGCTTCATGTTGGTGCTTGTGTATTTTATGCAAAATCCCTTGGACCAAAACATTCATATTTTGTAGGCTTCTATTTTGGAAAATAGAACTCCTGTCTAGCTTGTCTGGGGAAGACTCCGTTGGTTACAGCAGGTGAAAGCAACTGAAAACTGCATTGGTGTAGTCTGGTGCTTGAAAGGAATGGTCCTATGCATCTTGTGCTAACTGCACAGTAGCTGTTCTTGGAAACTGATTCTGCTGAAAACCACTTGAGAAGAAGGCAAACCTTTGTCATGGTTTTATGATTTTTTTTTTTTTGTTATCGGTATTCCACATCATAACATCATGTAGTGCACTGGGAGTTAAAGAGTTAATGCTTCCGTTCCGTGGATCGTGGATAGTTCTGGGTATCTGGTTCTCAGAAGACAAGAACTACATTTCCCAGAGGACTGCTTGCTGTTCTGTTACTGTTTTCCGTTCAGAGGGAAAGATAAAAACTGTTTGCATATCATGAGATGTTCCCTTTTTTGCCCTTCTGCTCATCCCGGCAGCATCTCTCTCCCTAGTCGTCTTGCCTTCACCATTAGAGTAAGGCCTTTTGGTTTTTGGACACTCTCATTTTATTTGATTTATTAGCTTCTATTTTAATTATATTGGATTATATTGTGTTATTTTGCATTCTGATATCTTATTTAGTAAATTAGTCTGTTTCTCCTCAGATCGTTGCTGCTGTTTTGTTTTTAGGCCCATCTCCTTACCCTTTTTCCCTTTCTCGGGGCATGGGTCCATGGGTCCCATGCCCCATTAGTCACAGAACCGGGCCGAACCTGCCCATAAACAGTTGACAACCTCTAAAACCTCTACCTAGCTTCTGGCAGATGCCTCCACCTAAACTTGTCTGTAGCAGCTGGGAAGCTTGCTGCTCCACTTCCAAGGAAACAGAAATAATTCTTATCCTTTCTACCCAGCTGGTGTGGCAACTGCAGAATGTCTGCAGGAACTAAACCTTTGCTGTTTCCTAGTAGTCCTTAGCATTTACAACCTGTTCTGCTTGTGTTATTCAGCTGCCGTGTGATGCTTTGCCATCCTTTGAATTTCTCTGCCAGTGAACATATAAAAACATGATGTACTAAGTGAGAAGCAGCAAGTGGTTGCAGCTTTCAATGCCTTTCACTTTTCTACATGTTGCTGTAGGCACTTCCTGACGTGAAGTTGCCCAAGAGATACTACTGTAATGAGTGCCTTTTTTTAATAGATGGATCCTTCTTGACTGAGCAACTACAGAATTGTTTAAGAAGTTCACGCTTAGGAAGATGTTGATTGTTCATCTTCTGAAAATCAGATCTGTGTTCAATCCGAGAGGGTCTCAATGCACACACAAAAAGCATTTAAGAATGCTGATTCTACCATGCCAGGAAATTGAACCCTCAATGCAAATTGCAGGCAAACTCTGAAGTATACAACCAAAGCTTGCGTGTGGAATTGCAGGTGATAGGTTAAATGGTCTTGAAACCAAGCTTCAGTCATTCCTTCACTTATGTTTCCTACTTACGCAAAATTAATCACCTGTCTTTTTATACTTTTCATACCTCTTTCTTGCACTAGACTGATTATTCTTAATTGTTGCTTTGTTGAACTTTTTCCTTAAATGTCTGACTTCCATATCTCATGAGTTTTGTATAGAACAAAGTGTAACTAGTGGTTTTGATGCTACTTGAAATTTTCTTTGCCAAAATGGTGTGCGTGTGCTTTCTTTCAATACAGGAGGTTATGAGCTATGTAGGAAGGGAGGATTTGCAAGTACCTTCCTGCATGTTTTTTTTTTTTTTCCTTAAAACAAACATCTGTCACTATGGCAGGAAATCCTAGGAGTATCAGGGGTATAACTTGTTTCTGTTTTGTTGTCTTACTTGGTGTAGCCCATATGAGAAACTTGAAGGTCTGTTTCAGTTGAACTTCTTGGTGTATGAACTCTTCAAATACCAGGGGATGAAGGAGGACATAGGCCAGGGGTATGATGACAGATAACCTGACTTGTGAAGACATGACAGTGACAGGAAAAAATGATGAGAGGAAATGGAGTTGTATGATCTTATAGCTAAAGCTGTGAGCAGCAAAGCCAGTTCAGGCCTCATCTCCATTAATTTAGGCACATACCTTCTTACCACCTCAGTTAATAGGAAGGGGGAAAAAAATTGTAAGCCTTCAGAACAGGAAATCACATGCTTATTTGATGTGTTAACTTAAGGCTAGATTTTCTTCGGTCTTTTGGTGCAAGTGGTGTATATATACAAGTACTGTCGGAGATAAGGAGTTCAATTTCATACAGATTACAACTTAAATCACTCAAAAACAAAATGCTTCAAAAGTTTTAAATTCTGCCTAACAATCAAAATGCTCAGATGTGCCAAACACTGTGTTCTTTGAAACTCGTACTGCTGCCTAAACAGATTCTGAAAGCTTCAAGAAAATCCAGCATGCTCTTCTCAGAATCATCTCATTGATAAACTGGGCTTGACAAGCCTGTTGGAAGTGAAATGTAGGCAGTGCTAATCTTAACTGCAGCATTCTGGCTTCTGCCACCTTTTGTTGGATGCGTTCCTAAAGTGCTGGGGAAGTGGTGCTGCAGCTGAGGTCCCAGTCTTCCAGCAGGATGAAGAACCTCTGCAATGTTAACTAGGCAAGCTGAGCTGAAGTAATTTACGTGACAGGGCTGTCCTGTGCAGTCCAAGAGCCTGTCCTAGGGCTTCTAGTTTTTCTATTGTAACACAAAGCCTGGAAGTAGCCCTAGGTAAAACTGAAAGCTTTAGAAACAATGAATGTGGTACTTTTGCAAAACAAGACACCGCCCCC
>NC_034412.1:7897401-8044861 GCF_002078875.1 Numida meleagris
CCGAGCCCTGTTGTAAACTGAAGTTAGCTCCTAGATGCAGCCTGACCTAAATCAACTGCCTGTGGTCACTTGCACACTCTTGCAATGAGTGTTCCCTCTGGATCCTTCCTATGAATGTCTGTCTCAAATCTGAGATGTCTGCCTCTTTGGTTTCTTGTCTCCTCACTGAGCTTACAAAAACTTGTTTTACTTCTATCCTGAAATTAACCTCATACTAACTTTCGCAAATACCGACTTCTGTGGACACTTGAGGTAGCTCCCTAATGATCCACTTTCCACAGTGGTTACTCCACAGATTATCATGAAGACTTCCTATTGCATAACTCTTTCCGGGGATGAAAGCAGAACTAAAATATTAATTGAATGTGAAGTACAGAATTGTAAACAGTTGCTACATTCAAATGACACAGTTGTATTTATGATAATGCCAATGGGTTAAATAAGCAAACACCTCTAGGAAGAGTAGGATTGCTACAGGATGGAAAAAGCTTTTAGGGCCTGCAAATGGGGGAAGACCACACACAACTGTGAGGCTTTTTATTTTGTTACATCTATCTGAAGGGAAGGCAGCCACAAGGAACTATTTGGGAGCTTGGTTCACCCAGTCTCTCTTCAATCTAAAAGCTTCCAAGCCACAAGTAAGAAAATGCACACCAAGAAGCAGCAGAAACACCTTAATTATAGTCAGAAAAAATGACTGCCAAGTATAATTTTATCTGTCCTACAGTTTCCTCTTGCTAGGAAGAAAGCTGCTCTTTTCTTTTTTGTTGTTTTTTTTCCTGTCAGAATTAAGAGAATCTATTGGCAGTAAATAGCTTCTGTGGGGTATGGGTTGAGTCCACTTGTTCAGAGGAGGAGGGCATGAGTAAATTCAAAGGATTGCTATTGCAAACAGCTATGAAGTTTATGCATTGAAGGACATTCTTTGGCATTACCACTTCTATAAGTCTCTGGGCTTTTTTTTTCTTTAGGATGACAGGGTGTTAGAGGAGGGAAGGTTCTTTAAATGCTAGCAGCATTACTTAACTATAATTGCATTTGCATGTAATCTGAGGAGGATTCTGAACAAATTCTCTACTAAATGCTGATGTAATTCCATTGAACCAGATCAAATGAGACTAGGCTAAAAACCTTTTAGTCAGCTGACTTTTTTTTTTTGTAAGGCTTGTTTGGTTGGTTTGTTTGTTTGCTTGTTTGTTTGTTTGTTTTTTCTTCAAGGAAAAACTAATTTTCTTTCCAGCTCCTCTGACTGAGAGGATACTAGAGAGCAGGAAATGTGGTCTATGCTCATCTTGTCTCCCCACATCTGCTCCATAATTAAAGCTATTTGCACAGGGATTTCTGTGGGGATTTTTATTGTTGTTGGGTATGACGATACCTGTCACATAGGTTAGTCTCACTACCAGCCTCAAGTTAACCCTGTCACTCTGGTGTTGACTGTTCTCTTGCTGCTTCCTTTTACCAGGTGACGTGGGAAACGGCAGAATTTTGCCAAACATGTTATCCAAGTACGCTCCATAAAAGTTGTACTTGGTGACTAGCATTATGGTAAGCTTCCAGGAACTTACCAAGTAAGTACAGGTACTTTGCCTTGTGCTGACTCATTGAAAAATCAGACAGCTGCTTTTAAGCTATTCTGATGGCACTAAGCAGCCAATGACTGCATATTGCCAAAAGCTTTACGGTGCAACCCTCATTCTTCCCTTTTCATGACATCTGCTGTGTAAGTCAACAACTTGATGTACACTTTGTAAACTTAATTGGGTGAGGCAGTGCTGTGGCATTTGTGTTAACTGGCCAATTTCATGCAGCGTGTGGATTTGTGAAGAGGAGTAAAAACAAGCATGTAGGACAGAGGGGAAGACTAAAACTGATCTTCATTTTCAGGAAGAAGTAGTTAATTTTAGACCTGCTTCCCCAAAAGGCTCTGTCAAATGCCTAGATTTCTGTAGTGCTCCTGCTTCTTGTCTACATCCCCATGCTTCATCTGAAACAATAATAATCTTTGCTGTAGTGTTCTATTATGAAGTCGCTGAGTTTATAACTCTGGGGTGCATTGTTTAAGTTAATGTTTCCAAAATAAAATGGATTTAAACTGATACTATAAAAAGTGCTGACTGACTGATTGTTACTCAGCAGACTGCCCATACAGCTTTTCTGTTGTGCACCACAATCTGCAAGCCTCAATGCACCGGTCCATGGCTCCATTTTGAGCCATCAGCTCTCCTCCCCTTGCTGATTACTACAGCACAGAAGTGCACTGCGTTTTGCTATTGCTATCTAGTTCCTTGCTTTCTCCTAATGCTGTCCAGTTGCAAGACCTCAAGTAGGTAAAATAATATTTCCAAGTGTTTGTGTTGCATGTAACTTCTAATGTAACAGCAGGAGCTCCCGCTCTCTTGCTTTGGAGGTTGTTTGCCTGCAGTAAGTGCTTAATGAATGGAGTGCCATTCCTTGGTGTATGCTAGTGCTGCTCTTCTGGCTTGAGCAGAGAGCTCACCCAATGCTCTCACAGGGTGGGCAGGCAGCTGCTTCTTCGGGCTGTTGTGTAGTGAGAGTAAGCACTGGGTACAGGAACAGAATGTTGGATCTCGCAGGGCATGAAGGCGTTGGTGGCTTTGTTTTCGATTCCTCCCCAAAACGCGAGCTGTGGCAAAGAGGAAGCCCTGCAACAGCCCTGTCTGTGGTGCAAGAGCAGCTGTGAAGTGCCTAGCTGAGGGGCTTGCGGCTCCGGCCGGTGCAGCCTGCTGCATAACCTGCTCTCAATCCGAGACTGGGGTGCAGACAGAGACTATCTGTACGGTCCTCCAAAAAGCACAGGTCCCAAGCTAACCACAGGGTGTCTGACGGGGGTAGCTGGGGGCGCGGTTCTTCTCAGACATTCTACGGAAATGAGAGGGCTGCTTACCCTCCGAGGAGGCTGCCCGAGGGCTCGAGCAGGTAGGAGGGTACCCCGTGCCCTGCCCGGGCCGGCGCGAGCGGAGAGGCCGGCACCTTCCCGCCCTGCCCTCAGGGCGGCCGCGCGGGGTCGGAGGTGCGGCCTCGCCCTTCTCGGCGGCCGTGAGGGGTGCGGTGGCACTGCGCTGGGGCGGCCCCGCGGCTCTCTAGGGAGGAAGGAAGGCGGCCCCGGTCGGCTCCGGGAGCCTGGTAGAAGGGGAAGGTGTGAAGGGAGAGGGGCTGCCTCGGGGACCCACCGTGAGGGGGCGAGGGCTGCCCCGCGGCTCTGGCCGTTGGTGGCAGAGCCACCCGCACCTGGGAGCCGTTACTGTGCCTGGGCGGGCTTCACTCTTTAAGAGGCTGCCGGAGACACCCTGTGAACTTGGACGGCATGCAGTTTCCCTTCCAGCTTAAAGGATTTGAACGAAATGTTATCTGTTGGCAGTGGGTTTTCCTGCCTTGGGTTCTCCTTCACTAACCTCCCCCAGGCTTCAGGCTAACCTCCTTCAGATTCCTAGTTTCCTCCCTCCCAAAACAACACCAGATGAGTTAACAGCAACTCACTAACACTTCTTTCCCTCCGCTTCTTAGGATTGTCGTGAAGGAAACTGGCACGTGAGAAGATCAAATTAGAATTGTAGTTGTCACTTCAAGATGCCACAAAGGGAAGAACTCATCTGCAAGTCTTGTCTTTCAAAACTGCCTGCTCTCTTCCAATACAAGAAGAATGTTTTTGAGAAAGATGACTTGTGAAATCTGTGCAGGAAGCTGGATTTACCATACTGAGTGAAAGACATCATGCCTTACAGCGGACACTTATCCTGAAGGACTGACACTGTGCTCTCAAAGTAAACTACAAGCACTCTTTATAAACAAAACAAAAAAGACAAAAATAACTCTGATCCTGAACAGGGATAAGAATTACAAGAACTGCATCAGAATGTTTGTTAGTCCCAGAAGAGTCAGAAAATGCCAGTTCTTGCAGATATTTGCCACTTGCTTCATACTATGTGTCATGATTTTTTGGGGACCATTTGATAATCGCTTTGTAAGCCATATGAAGTCCTATTCATACAGATACCTCATAAACAGCTACAATTTTGTGAATGAAAGCCTGTCCATCAGCAGGGATAACTTGGACAGAGTAGCAAGCTACCAGTACTTGATGAACCACAGAGAGAAATGTCAACAGCAGGATGTCCTTCTCCTGTTGTTTGTGAAGTCTTCTCCTGAAAACCGTCATCGGAGGGACGCAATTCGACGGACTTGGGGCAATGAGAAATATGTTCGTTCTAATCTTAATGCCAACATTAAAACTCTTTTTGCTTTGGGACAACCAAGAGATCATTTGCGGCAAAGAGACCTTTATCTGGAAGACCAGAAATACAATGATTTGATTCAGCAAGACTTCTTGGATACTTTTCACAACCTTACTACTAAATTACTTCTACAGTTCAGCTGGGTAAATGCCTACTGTCCTCATGCCAGGTTTATTATGTCTGCAGATGACGATATATTTATCCATATGCCAAATCTTGTTGCTTATCTCCAAAGTCTAGCACGAATGGGAGTTCAAGATCTCTGGATTGGCCGTGTCCATCGTGGATCCCCTCCAGTAAGAGATAAAACTAGCAAATACTATGTTCCATATGAAATGTACCAGTGGCCCTCTTATCCTGATTACACAGCAGGAGCTGCGTATGTAATATCAAGTGATGTAGCAGCTAAAGTGTATGAGGCTTCATTGACTCTCAATACGAGTCTTTATATAGATGATGTCTTCATGGGCCTCTGTGCCAACAAAATGGGAATTGTACCACAGTATCATGCCTTTTTTTCTGGGGAAGGAAAGGCTCCATATCATCCCTGCATTTACAACAGAATGATGACATCTCATGGACATGTGGATGACCTTTACTATCTCTGGAAGCAGGCTACAGATCCCAAAGTTAAAAAGCTTTCCTCGGGGCTCTGGAGTAGACTATACTGCAGAATAGTTAACATTATGCTTCTCTGTAAACTGTACTATGAGAACACATATCCTTGTTCAGCTGCATTTTCTTAATACTTGAATATCTGTGTTGAAGATCCACTGAGCCAAAACAGAGCAACAACTATTTGTGCTGTTTATTCAAAATGTACGTAAATGTGAATAGCTGGGGTGGGGTTGGGAGGGTGGGATAGGAAATGAAGCAGGATAGTGGGAGGATGGTGCCAAGTTCTGTTCGGAAACTTATTGGAATAGCTCTCCTATTGTACCACAACATTGTACATTGTAGCCTGTTTTTATTACTGTTATTTTTTTTTTTACACTCTTCATAGGATGAGAGTTTGAATTATATGATCATTAAGTGAACTTGTAATGGACTTCTAAACTTTGAAATAGTTGGTGAAAATATCAGTTACTTTGCATTTGTTAGTAAGTCCTTTCAAAACAAGAGGCAGGTAGAACTTGTGACTTAATTTAGTAGTTCAAGCCAGCATAAGTTGGTTACATATATTTGGTATTTTTGAATGCTTCATGGAAAATATGCCTGGACCTCCACAACTGACAGTGCAGGAAGTATAGACCTGCTACAGTCTTTTTCTCAAAGCCCCCTAAATTTCTGAAGTAAGGAAAACAGTGCCTTCTGACTTGCTTCTTCTAAGTGGCAAATGAGCTCCCTTTAGATCGGAAGTGAACTGGAAAGGATGAAAATCTACTGTTTATGTAAAAGCTAATCTCTGTCTTCTCAAAATTTAAGCTGTATATATAAACAAACCAATCTTTAATAAGTGGGATAAGTGCATTTAAGACTGGTTTTCTTCTAACAGTGCTTCTGTTTTCTCTTGTTTGTGGTCCTAAAGGTGAAAAGCAAGTGAAAATCATAGCTGTGTTCCTTGAGTATTACTTATAGCGAGTTTGAAGCGGTTAGCGATTTTTAAAGAGCAAAGTTTCATGTTCAGCATTTGTTCAATAAGGAGAATGTTTTCTGCACAAAGGTTTGATGTCACGGTGAATGGTGATCCACAGAAACTCAATACACAAAATCAAAATCACTAAAACTTTTCTCCTAAAGTCTTTTCCTGAAGAGAAAAGATTCTTTACAATGTCAGGGTAGTCTTTGTCCACAAAACCCTGTCTCTTGAATAGAGCTAAATATTAACATCACATGCAGGAAGAACTAAATACCTGTGCATTGTAAACCTAGGTGGTGCTGAAACTCTGGCCATTGAGTTGCATTCTGATGCCATCTAAATCTTGTAAAAACAAGGTTCTAACTGCAGTGTTTTCCTGTATAACTTACAAATGGTGTCTTTACAGTCTCTCAGGACAGGTAATTTGGTTTCTAATTGCTAAGCCTGTGGTAGCTCTCCCTGGTGCACATACAGGCTATGCAAGGTGCGTCAGATATTGCTTGTGAATTGATTCAATACTGGAACAAGTTATAGTATGGGTAGTGTCATAAAACTATTTCTGAATGATTGTATGAGTCAAGTTTATCAGCACAGCAGTAAGATGCAACCCAAAAGCTTGCAGGGTACCTGGTATCTGTCACAGTCTTGAGATCTACTGATAATATACTGTCTACAGAAGCAATCCTTCTTGCTTTCTGAGTTGTCTAAAGCTGCCCTTTTCTCCTCTGCCTGAAGTTTCCTGCTGCTGTGTGGAGCAGTGAAGTATTTAATCTGTCTTCTAACTTCACTTCAGAACAGTTGTACATGGCATGGCAGTTTTAAGCTTTAAGTGGTAAACTGTTTAAATCATTGCTGCTCTTCAATGAGCCATGCTGTGGTTTCAATGATTTGAATGGCTAACGGTACAGGCTAGCACAGATAAAAAGCAGTAAGCTTGCTGACTGTTCCTGAAACTGCCATTTCAGATGGATGTTAGGTAGCTACTAGGATTAAGTGAATATGTAACTTCACAAGTGGTTTTCCAAGAGGAAAATAATAATTCTAACCGGACAAAATGTTGGGTATGTATAGACCACAAACAAGTCATTTATCAGTATTAAAATAATGGGACTGCAACAGCTGTACTCCAGAAAAACAAACCTAGTTTGTGTTCTTGCCTAAACAAACTGATTACAATCTGAGATTATTTTTTTTTAAAGAAAGCAACAAGACAAAGCTAGATCTATAACCTGCTGGCTCTGTGTAAGTGTGGGTGGGGGGGGATGCACACAGAACAGGGTGTTCAGCACTTGAAGGAAAGATTCTTCTTCAGATCTTGGACCTGTTGTGGGCTGTTTAAATCAATAAGGTGCACAGTAAAACAGCACAACTGGAAATGCTGCCCCATTCACTTCAGGGGAAGGAGGATCTTGAAATTTATATACAACCAAAGTCTTCTACTAAGACTACAATTTTTCTAGCATAACTATGCATTAGGATTTGTTTTCACTTATAGAAGCAAAGTTAAAGTTGTGAGTATCTTAAACTTCTATTGTGACCTAGGTAACATCTAAAACACTACTTAAATGTAGCTTGCTGTTATTTGAAATTCACTTTTGACCATTGAAATACGTTGTTTTACAGCTAATTTAAATTTTGTTTGGGTTGTTTCTTAAAAGGTACTTGGTGTTTGTAGTTTGCATTTTCTTCTGTTGCAGTGAAAAAGGAAGCTGCTTATGAATAAAAAGAAAAGTATGAATGCACTTATTTAAAAAAAAAAAATACTTTCTGGTTCTACACACCAACTTTAACATTTGTACATCTTTAACTAGAACCTCTTTTAATAATCATCTTGGTGCTCCAATGCAGGGCTGTCAGGTTTTACTTCTACAAATACAACTGTATCAGCCTGAATGGTCATGCCTCATTAAGAGTTTGACATTGTTGCACAGTGTGTTTAATGCTAAAACTGTTTTTACCTGTTTGTTTGATTTGCATCAATTTCACTTTGATATTACTAATTTTTATACAAAGTATTCAATATTTATTCTTTAACTTTGCTCTGTACCACAAAAAGACAATTGTTTTGTAAAATTTGATTTGAATAAACAGACTTGTTTCTTTTTTTTAAAAAAAAAAAAGAATAGAAATTTCTTGTTGCTTTCTTTGTAACTGACAAGCTCGGCTCTGATGCTTAGATGCTGTTCTGAGGATGCTGAGGGAGTGTCCTCCTGTGTGTGCTGTGTGGGGCTTTTTGTGGGTTTTTCTCCTGTTCAACCTTACGCTAAACTTCCAAACCTTTTATGCAACAAAAGGCGAAATGGATGTTCCCAAGAAAGGAAACGGTTTCAGAATTTATTTGGTGTGTTTATGAGTCTAAAATCGTGCAGGAAAACTACAAAATATTAGAAGCTTAAGCTATTCTTAACATGAACTTTCACATTCACGCCTTCTCTTTAGACAATCATTACCCTAGAGATGTGATTTGAAGTAGAACTTATTTTGGTAGGTAACACATTTTGTACCTTCTGAGAACTAGCTGATAGTCTGGTGACCAGTGGTAGTCATAATTTTTACACTCCATGAAAATACTTTGAGCCTGCTTTATGTTCAGATAACAGTACGTTTCATTTTTGTATGCCTCAGATTTGCATAGTATTACAAGCTAGTGCTCTTTAGTATCAAAAAACTGAAGTGTGTACCTGTGTGAAACAGACATAATGTAAGTAAAAATTACTTACATCAAAGAAAACAAAGGAAATTGAATCAGTAGGGGTTTGGTTTGTAGACTTGTTGGAGGATTTTTTTATTTCAAATTCTGATTCTTTGGCCTAGAGACAGTGCAGTTCAACTAAAACTGTGTGTGCTTGATGCTACTTGTAAAACTAAATAAGTACAGCATTGATATTTTAGGTGGAATAATTAATCTTTTCTAAGAGTTACTAGAAAGTGAGTCTAGAGGATTATCATTTGAATTTAAAAAAAAAATGCCTCTCAGAGGTATACAGTCAAATATGAGTTTTTTGAACACAGTGAGATGACCTTTAATAACTGGTAAATGGTATCTGCAAGGCAGAGTCTAATGACTTATGTCATGTAGTGACTAATGTGTGCTGCCTTACCTCCTCCTCGTCGACAGGTTCTCATCGCTTTCACTCATAACCAAGACTCTGCTAGATCCCCCTTGACTCTCTTCATGCATCACTTCAATCTGATCAAAAAGCATATACAATGCAAAAATACTTAGTTGCTGATACTTTTATTTAGAGCATTTTAATTCTTTACAAGAATGAAAGTACATCATAGCCAGTGTAATACAGAACCAGTGTAGTAAGTCACCTGATAAGCTAAAATAATTTGCTTACATGTGCAAGTTATAAATAACTTTTGTCTCCATTTTTCCAATTCTATTGGCACTGGAGGTATTCTTGTTTCTGTGCAAAGTTATTCCTGGATTCTTCTAGTATAAGAAGTGAATTTATCTCCTTCGGTAGATAATCAGGCATAAAGGTTTGTTCCTTAGACTCTGAAATTCTGTTGGGTTTTTTTCTTCACTGTTGGCTTCAGGCAGATATTATTTTTGAAGTCTTTTGAACAGTGCCAACTAGAGAAGTCTGGGACATCTATCTTGTGCCTCTTAGAAATTTGTCATTGTACTGATAACAGCATTATGTAAGACAGCACAGACCCTCAACTGCTCGGCACTGTGCTCGTGTGCAAACGCTGGTCCCTCGTGGAGATGGACAGGAGCTTTGCATACTATTTTAATCATATTAACCTACTTCCTCATCCAGTCTTACCAAATTGGATCATTTCAAGTATGTTCCAGGCAAATTTTAGGCAGGTTTTCTTTCCTTTTGCCTGTGGCTTTAGAACTAAGCAGTACTTGAGCTTACTCAAAGGCAGAATGTGAAATTCAGTGAAACAAATCAAGTGGTGAGCTGAGAGATAATCTAAACTCCATTGCAATCTTTAAGTTCTTAAGCATTTGAACAGCTGTTTCTGGAAGTTAATAGTACCCTATATTTATTCCACGTAACTAAATTATTTACCTATTTTGATGATCCATTAATAAACTATAGTAAAAATCAACAATATACCAATAGGAAGGAAGGAGAGAGGGGAAAATTTTGCACTGTAGTCTTGGAAAGTAGATTTTAAACATGAATGAGTACATCATATTTTTGTAAGTGCCTGATACCATGAGAGGAATGTAACTGAATAAAATTTCAGTTTTGGAAGCAAAATAGTTCATGTGCTATAAAAAAGCAGGGGCACTCTAGATGCACTTTTAAAGTACCGTCATTGAACATTCACTCTGCACTGCCCCCTTCATTATTTCTATTTTAGTGTAACCTCTTTTTCATACGTACATGAGCAGAAATCTTAATGCTGGCATCACAGTAACTTTAAAATTGCAATATGAGGTGTAAAAAAGGCTTTGCAGAGAATTAGCTTGTAAATATTTTTTTCTATTTTAAAAATAAGTATAAATATGTAAACATACATTTACATTGTTTTGAATTCTCTTGCAGTATGTTATGTCCCCAGAACTCAGAGGCTCCTACCTTAATTCCACCTTTAGTCTTCTTAATGCTTTTCTTTTTTGATAACTCTACCTCAGAGATGGACTTTGGAGGACAAGTAATTTCTGTGGACCTCCTGTTGGTAGCTGAAGAAGTCAAAAAGAAAATAACATTAGAAAACCTGTGCTAAAAGTTGAAAGCCTACTTCCTAATATATGCACCAAGCAATATTCCTTTTGCTTCATTGATAACCGGCATCTGGCTTAGAGAATGGAATTGTAGTTGTAGAGGTGAAGGAGCAGGTGGCACCAGGGAATGGACTGCGTTGCCTGCTGCTCCACTGTGTCTCAAATTGAAATGTACAGCTCAATGCTGTAATGACTGCTACAGTTTGGCTTCCTCCTTACCAACCATCTTTTAAGTAGCACAAATAAATGTTAGCCAACTGTATCAATGGTTGGTTAGTTTTCACTTTGATCGTTTTTAAGCTCATGGTTTGCTACTTGTTTGGTTTCCCAAATAAATGTTTTTGTTTTGGTAATAGTTTGATAAAGTCAAATCATAAAGGACTGTTTCCTTTACAGTTTCACGACATGAACAAGCCTGAAAAGAGTAAATATGCAAGCGTTCAGCAAGTCACTCTGATCATGTATGCACTGACAGTGAATCTGAGGAAATTATTTCAGACTATGCTCTGTCGTGTCAGGTTTGTTTGGCCTTGCAGGCTCTGAAAATTTGTTGACAGCAAGTCATCCCATGCTACTACTAGAAAATCCTCCTTAACAAATTAACCTCTCATCCTGAGACTGCTATCCAAGGAAAAGTGTTAGAATGAACTAGGAGAAGGAGAATTGTATATTTGACTTGAATAGAAAATAATTTCTCAGTTACACTTTATATCTTTAGTTGTGCACTTAGTAAGTACATAGTAGTTTAGTAAGTAGATAGTAAGTACACAATGCATGCTATGTAAATACAAGGCAAATGGTGCTCCTTCCTCTTAGTTGCTGAATGGATACAGGCAAGCATACATGTCATGATACAAACAAATCCGTACACCAGGTGAAATGATGAAAGTATCTGGGTCAGGCAGCAAAGAACAAAAACACTGCAATTTTGAGATAAAGCCTTTTTGGTTTTATTCTGGGAAAACTTTCTAACTGAATAAGAACTTTTCCAGAAATAAAAGCTGTTGTTTTCAAATGCATCTAGTAACCTTTTCTTCATGAAATTGGGCTATAATAGCTTTCTCTCTTTCCCTGGGAGAAGCTGTGGAATGCTATTAAAAAAGATGCTCTTTGATCCAGGAAATTACTCAGGACAGTCTTCTAGCTTAGTCTTGGCTTCATCAGTATGACACATTTCAGAAGGATGAACACAGAAAAAAAATCAAATGTAACCACCTGTATTTCAGGGGAGGTAATTTGATTCAGGTCGCCACAGCAAACATACTCTCTTTTAATTTGACCCAGAAATGAAAACAGGAAGCAATCTGGTTTTGGTTATGCATCAGAGTATTTTTACATTGTTGTCCGGTCTACATCCAGAGAGTGCTTCATGTTGTTATATTTAAGTAGTTTTTGAAATAATTTAGAGAGAAACAGCCCAAATAGAAGCCAGTTATTATTGCACTAATTGTTGCAGAACTAGAAATGTTTAATAAGGGAAATTCCCTTCCAGAATTCAGTACAGCTGGCTGTTTCAAGGTCAGAGAAAGCCAAACATAAAAGTGCAGTCACCTACTGGAAGAACAAAGGCACAGGAGCAAGGGAAAACAATCTGTGCACAAGCTAAGGTCTGCAGGTTATCGAGATGTTTTCATTCTATTGCTTTACTGTACTCCCCTGGATATTAGGTTAAAGAAATCTAATTTTGATCGGGGTAATATTTTTATTTTTTTGATCCTGCTTTAAAAGTAAATATTGTTAAAGAGCATTGTACGTAGAGTTAAATTTTTATTGCAAGGCTATTTACAATAATACAGGGTTTAGGTCTATTGCTTTCGCTCACCTGGTGGGCCGCTTTGCTTCTCCTGTGGGGCCTTTAATATACTGCTTACTTGCTTTTTACGAACAAGTTGCATGATAAATATGGAATCACTGCTCCTCTTAGAGCAAATGCAACTCATCAGGTAGCAAGAGACACAAATCATGTAGTCAAGGGTTATGACACGTAGCCAACACTTCTAAGATGTTCAAAGGCCTCTCATGTAAGTACCGTGCTTTAAATTCAGGTTGTACGAATGTCCCAGTCACGAGCTTCCCCCTCTTTTTCCTTCTGTGGGAGAGTTTGTGCATTCTCACTGATCACTCACAGCAGAATCAAAGTTCTTCAGCAAGAGCAGTCATAGAAATGACTAGTCTGCTAAACTGTTCACAGGGGCTTGCAGCATGTGCTGTCCCACAGGAATGATTTACTAGTGGTTTTCTATGCTGGTGATGACAAAACAGCATGCTAAGGCAGCTAAAGAAACAACAGAGCATCTAAGATTTATCATCAAATGGCTTGATACAGAAACTATTTTCCATTCTTCGGCAATATAATCTCTGCTTCTCTGCTCTAGCAATATTGCTGTTGAGCCTCTTGAAAATCTGCCCACCTAAGCAGCGTAGAATGAGGCCCCCTGCAAATGGAATATTATTCTGTAAGGAGACGCACTACTCGGTTTCCTCCAACTTGGCTAAATGTAATAGCAGCCTTACAGCCACAAAATGGAAAGCATCTTTTCTCTTCTTCTTTTATAGAAATATCTTAAACTGTAGAATGGTTTCCCAAGAATAATTAACAAAAATCACATTCATCATCTTTTCTGAGTCAGCTAATCTCTCTGCTGCTTCACTTCCCCTGCACCCATCCCCAGACTCTTGAAAGATATTCTCCTTTAATCCTCTATCCAGCTGTTATTAGTTAGCGAGTGTTACACATTAGTGACTGTAAGGAATGCTGGAAGGGATCCAATGAGCAGTCACACACATTTAAATGGGGTGGAACCAGTTTAGTTTTTATTATTTAAAGGACTGAAAAACCTCCAGCTGTGTTCCCTCCATATGAATTTCATGTTCCAAGTTGGCCTTCTAATATGCCTATAAGGGTGAGTCATGGATTTTGCATGTGCAATGTGCTGCAAATGATATTCGTTGCTTAATGAGCTAACAGAAATTTGACTTCTCTGCTCCTGTACTTAACATTTATGCTGCACACAAGAAATCCCTAAGTGAGTATTTTATAGCATTTAGAAAAGATGCCAGAAGTAAAGCAACACATACAACCCTAATTTTGCCCTTTTTCTGTTAAGGCATCTTGGTCCAACCATTGATGAGTATGTTGCACGTGTTATTTTCTCTCTCCCTCCCTAAGGACCCTTGCCTCATTCAGCGTATAGAATACAAACACTGAATTAATGAGTCTCAGTATTCCAGTTTATCTGTATTTCTCAGTGGGGGCCCAGAGCCTTACTATCCATGCAATATATCAGTCTCTGCTCTGAAAATATATATGCAATTTTTTTAAATAGTCCTTTTTACAATTCACGTGCTTCTCAAATATCCACTAAGCTGTTTTCACAACACTTCTCAGAGATAACAGGCTGTTATCAACCACACTAAGATCTGAGTGCTGTAGCTAGAGATCAAAGGAGATAAGACTAATCTGGAGGACCAACTCGACATTTTTAAAATGGATTTTACAGATTATTAAAGATTATACACCGCTTAATCAAGAGCATACACCCTGCCCAGCAATTCTGATTTCAGTCTTTCACTGTCCTTTCAATGTAGACCTTTTTATGTAGTGGCACTAGTTAGTAAAAAAAAAAAAAAAAGAAATTTTCCTAAGTTAACACCCACATGAGTTTTTAAATGGGGTTGGAACCTTGACACTTACTGCACCAGCTTCTCTCATGTCAGCAAGAGTAAAAGCAGCAGAAAACAGTCACAAATGAAAAAATCCAACCCACAGAAACAGTTTTCGGTTCTCTCCTTTGCTCCCACTAGCTATGTGACTGTAAGTACTGATGAAAAGTAGTCAGAAACACACTGCTGTGTTGCACAAAGAGAAAGGGAGACAGTGACAGCCCTGCATTAAGAAGGGCTTAAGCTGCTACAAGATGATACTCTAAGGAAACAAGCAGTGCAGGAGAAAAATATTTTGTCCCTGGGTTCCATACATTTTCACTGATAACAAAGGAAATGAGCTGAACTGTAGTAAGTTATCCATAATGAACATGTATGAGCCGAGAAGTTTTTTTTCCAAGTGCATAAAACTCTGCCAAATCCAAAAGAAGCAACAAAATCAACTGGCACTGCAATGTTTCAGCTTTGGCTACAAAGGTAACTAAAACAAAGGAGTTTTCAGCCTTCTTCACTGAGATAGCGGAACCATTTTTATCGATTTTTTTTCCAAGAAAACGTCAGGCTGAATAAGAGAGTCTTTAGGAAAATTTCATTCAGAAGAATTGAAATTTGGAAGAATTAAAAGTGAATGAAAATAGTGAAATGCTAACTACAGTCAACCTTAATAATTTATATTTGGTCTTAAAGGTCCCTTCCAACCCAAACCATTCTGTGATTCTGTGATATTATCCTTTGAGGCTTTGTGGCATATCCCACCATTCCTGACAGCCCACTGGCACCACTAATCTGGATGGCTTGACTTTCTCAATCTATTCCAATTCACTCCCCGAGGAACTTTACACAGAAATGCTGTCCACAGGTAGCCAACATGATGCTAGCAGAAGTAAACTTGAGCAAAGGCATTTCCCTGTGAAGTGCCACATCTTTCCTTCCAACACAAAAAGGGACAAGTTTTGCCATTAGCACTATTCATGCAGGCTTCCACTGGTAATGCACGGGCATTTTCTTGAAGTTACATGTCATACATACTACTAAAAAAATCTCAAGGCATTTGTTATAAAAGGGTCAGTAGAATTTTCTGTCTTTTCTAGGTTGATCCACGAATGCTATTTAAGCATATTCTCATAGATAAAACTAGCACCAAGTCCAACTGGTACAGAGATTTTTCAGTTGTTGAGCACCTTCATTCTAGTACCAGTTTTCCAGTACCGAGCAGGCCTGTTGCTGCAAAATTCACAAGTTCATTTGTGAAACCAAAATGAGGTGAATTTAAAGTTTTGCCTCAGAATTTCCAGACCCATAGAAAAGCACTGGGGACAATTTGGGTCGAGGGAGAGTTACGAGTGCAGTTCTGAGCTGCCTTTCTATGGATCTTCGTTAAACTAAAACTCTACCAACAGTCACTGGAGAACATAAGGGCATAGTTACAAGAAACTGTCGCAGTCATTTCCCTGATAGAAGTCTGCCCTTTCTGTCATATCAGCTCTGCCTGTGTCACCTACGCATATGCACAGGTAAAATGAAGTGTGCCACAGTTATATTAACAGAGTATTTCATGCTTAAGCATTCATATCTGTTAAGATTTTTTTCCATTAGCACACTGAACTGGGTTGAATTTTCCCTACCGCTTCTTGTTAGGGAAAATAGAGAGTCAGCAAGTAAAAACAAAACTGAACTAAACAAAATCTATTCTGGAATGAATATAACTTCTTTCCTTTCACAGACAACTATTGCAGTTCTGCTGTGGTATTGTTACATCTGCTGCCTAGGGACAAAAGCCTTTCTTTCATGCTTTCTATTTCTGTTGACTACATTTTTTTTGTCTTTGTCTGCCTTTCTATTTACTGAGCCTAGGAACATGGTAGTTTCCTGTTACCATATTCTATTTTGCAAATTTTTAGAGGTGTTCAGGCATGTTCCAGGTAACAAATAACAAAGAGTTAAAATAACTGATTCAAGAAGTTGCTCTTAGCCTCTCGTGTTTGCATGATGATTCTCTAAATTCTACCCATATATTAATGCTGACTTTGTGTTGCTCCTGTGAATGTGAAGAAGTGGCACAGAGGAAATTCCAACAGAGGGTAGCTTCAAGAAGAACAGAATATCACAGCCTCATTTTCAAGGCTTGGAGTAGGACTCAGTGTCCTCGTTTCTATTCTCAGCCACATCTCAGACTCAGACTGAGAAACCCCTTGGTGAATCACTTGCTTTATTTATGCTTCACTTTTCTTTCTGCAAAAGAGCAGTGAAAATACTTACCAGCAGCATAGTACTTGCAAAGGGCTTTGACATTCTGGGGGAAGGGGCATACAGAAAATTTAAAGAATGATGCTTTGTAATGGACCATTGGATAAGACCCAAAGGATGCCATTGAACACTATATGTAAGCATACATATACTGATCATGGCACTTAAAGTAACTGTTTCTATAGTTTACCGTGGGGGTTAAAAAGTCAGAGACTCTTTGAAGAGTTATTCTACATCAGTCAGCCTTCTAGCAGAAGGGTCCCTGTTAAAAAGCCTTTGGTTAAAGGCACACCCTAACCTCAAATCAGAAACTTTCCTGTAAGTTCCAAGAAGAAGCAATGTTCAACTCATAATTAGTGAAGAACAATACTAGAAAGTGAATAAATGGTTACACTGGGGAGAAAACAATGCACGTACTATTGTATATGCATTGTGAAAGATATCTTCATGCTCACCTTACATACTTGGAGTGACTATCCTGGTTTGTGTTTTCAGTGAAGGATTAGGAATCTATGACAATAAGAAACTGTAAAGTGCTCTGTACTTCAGACCTAAGAGCCCGATTTTTTTTTTTTAAGTCATCCTTGTTCGTATGCTTGATGTGATAGATTATTTCACATTCATTTTTAACTTCTGAACCTACAAAGCTGACACTGAACATCAGGTGCAAGTTTTCATTCTGATGAAAAAAATTAAGTGTGACCATGCATAAACAAACCAACACTGCTGAGTATCTGAACACAGCTATTAATGGCCCACCTACTCCTGCTGGTCTGGTAGTCTTTGGTGATGCTCGTTTTGGGGAAGATTCAGGATGTGGGGCAACAGGTTGTACTGGACGGGTCTGTTTGGCTGCTAGCTTCTTCAGACTCACTTGCCTCTTGTCAAACATTTCTTGTACATCTTCTAGTTTCTGTAAAATCCTTTGGGCATTGGCCTAGGCAAAGAAAAGGCAAACAGTAGATGGTTGTAAGTGCTGGATGAAGCAAATTAAGATGGGACTTGGGTTACTCAGACTAGGTGTATTAGAGCTAAAGATAATGCAGCCCAGCCCACGTACTTTGCACAGATCTGTTTCACCAAGTAGGGCATTGTGAGTCATGCAATTTTCTGGCACTGCCCTGAAGGAGTATGTGTTATTCTAGGACTGCTCATGAGTAAACCTCTTGCCCCAAGTGCTCATCTCTGTGCCCTTTTGCTGTGGGGAAAGAGGCATATTTGTGCAGACTCAGATACAGCCCAGTTGTCCCTCTTGCAAGACAATTACTGTTTTGTGAGTGCATACACATTTGAGGTCTTTTACCTTTATTTCAGGTGTGAGAATCGTGTCAAACTGATTGTAGAACTCCTTTGGGTTAGAGAGTTGGTGTTCCTTTGCTGTTGCTAGGAACTTCTCTATTTCAACGAGTGCAGTTTCAGCTCCCTCTTGTGACTGGCACTTGTCCACAGCTTGAGAAGCTAAGAGGTAGATTCCAGCTTCACACCATTGGCTTGCCTTTAAAGAAAAGTGGGATAATAAGGACTCCATTGTCACTGAAAGTCCATGTTGTGCAGTGCCATGAAATACAGATTTGCATTAATGTGTCACTAAAGGGAATGAATGTTACTTCCTAGCATGCAACAGGTCCTGTCCACAACACACCCCACCTAAGAGCCATAGAACACTAGCAAATTAAATTCACCTCTCATGAGATAGATGGTCCAGTAACACATAAATAATAATACTCTGAGCAAGTAGGAAGAATGCTATTGTAGTTGCTGAAATTAAATCTTTCTGCTGTCCAACCTCATTTCAGTGTTTAATTACAGTTATTCAAAACAAAAATAAATATTCAAACTACATCAAAATTCTCCAAAACTTCTTAGACCCATTAAACTCAGTTAAAATACTCCAAAGCAGGTTTTCACAATAATTTCTGGTAATTCCTCTAAGGAATTAGCATGCAGACATTCTTGGAGCATTTAGCTTTCTATTCCAGCTGGATATCATGAACTGAAAAACAAAGGAACAGGCAGTAAGCTGTTTATTTTTAAGCATCAGAATGCATTAATTTCTCATGTCAAATTTAGCCCTATCTCAATACTTCTTTAGTTTCATACTCTGCTCTTTATGATCTTAAGACAATAATTACAGGAAGCGTCTGCTACGGTTTTTATAGCAATGGTTCCTGAATAAAATGGAGAAAAAAAAGGAGTAAATCTTTGTCCTCTTCATCTAAGTTGCCTATGCTTATAAGAAGATTTATTTTCAGTAGGGCTGTTCTCTAAAAAGACTCACTCACCTTATCTAATTGCTTATGCAGCTCAAGAGACTTTCCCAAAATATCATTCTTTTTCTTGGTCTCATTAGTAAAGTCATCACAAATACGCCTGAGTTCAACACACTTTGGTCTAATGGAGTCAACTGCATAATGGTTGTTTTGGATGAGCTGTTCTCCATGGAGAGCTAGAGTCTGGGCTTTCTCCAAAGGTTCCTGTGAAATTAACGAGAATCAATTCAAAGTTACATCTTAAAAAGACATGTGTAGTAAAGGCAATGCACCTCTGTAATCCATGCTGTAGCCTAGAGTTAACAGTTTGGGATATTCAACTAGCCGATGTGTTATTAAATTTGCATTGAAGACCAACTTAATCATTAGTATTATTTCTCTCTATTGTTCATTCTGCCTCTGCAGACTATGTTCAGAGACAAGTACCTAAACAGCCTTGAAATCATACAGAGAATATACCTAACACAAAAATATTCCATCACATGCTTAACCCAAGTTGAGAGCTAGTAGAGCAGCACAGTATAGAGAAGGAACCAGAGCAAAGTCCTAGGAGGAATCACATTATCTCAGGCTGTGCGGGCTGAGCTCATATCTGAAGAGTTATGGATTATAAATTCTCTGAGGAGCAGGCATCTTCACAGAGGAGCAGAAGATAACACGCATGTGTGGCAATTTTTTAAACCCCAGCTCAAAAATGTGAAGTTCCCTAGCCTTTGCCAGGGTAAAGTCAATCGGAGTGTGTTTAAACAATTTGTGGTACTGAAATATTTTCTCTCCTCAGCTATTAATTATCAGCTCTCTGCTGAGTACTTTTAAATACAGATGAACATTTTCCATTTCATAGAACGAATTCAAACTACATCAGCTATTGTTGGTTATTTGCTTCATCTGAGTACAAAAGCTGTCTGTTGATGCCATGAATGTCAAAGAGGAAAATATTTAGTGCTTTAATAGATACGCTGCAGATAGATCCTCACTGAAAAAAAAAAAACCAACTGCAGTAGTTTTGTCCCTAAACTGGAAAGTGTTACATCTTTCTCACATACAGAGGACACTGATACATGTGTGGTGTTGTTTTTCTCTACTAAGTTCCCCAGTGATCCAAAAAACTATTTTTTTTCCACTCACTAATTGCCAGATTTGTAATGCCTTTGTTTATCTTTGATTTGAATATACATTTTGGAAAATTCTTCACGTCCTTCCGAGTAAAATTCTTAAGCTCAGTCACTATACAACGAAATTAGAGGTGGCTAACAGGACAAAAAGTGATGTGATGTGGACAATGGAAGGGAAATGTATGTTATTATAACTTAAATTTCTTTAGACTTCTACAGAAGAGATGAGCAAATATCACAATATTTCTGAATTTTAATCCTACGCTTAAAAAATATCATCATCAGCTTTTGCATCTGTTCATGTGCACACTTTTCTGATTTGGCTTATTCATTCAATCCTTTCTAATAGTACTAAAAGTAATGCGTATCATAGGTGATGGAACTGTAAAGACTAAATGTCCGGAAAAGAAAGGTATATATCAGAAGGTATGGGTGTTCCTGAAACTGCTATGAGCTTGAATGAAATAGTCTTAAAAGGTATCTGGCCAAGGGAACCTGTTAAGTCTTACGAGCTTTTCAGATTCCAGAGATGGCCCTAACTTTCTGCAATTTGAAACGCAGATATTTCAACTGATTTTAGTTTTCCAGGTAACAAACCAGAACTACTGGATTTGAACAACCTTGGATTCTGGAAATGAGGATGTGAATTTTGCAATTAGAAATAGTGACCCATGTAAAGGATAGTGACATAGAAACATCTAGATAATCATGTCTGGAGCAGCTAGAATACTGTATTGAACACAAACCTGTCCTTTTTCTTCTAGTTGTTTCTGTTCCCTTAGGAGGTGTTCTACTCGAGTCACACTGTCTCCAACATCAGAAAAACCTGCTTGTGCTTCCATGAGATTATCCAATGTTAATTTTACCTAAAACAAACAAAAGAAAAAAAAAAGCATACTCATCACAAGATACTCATAGTTACAACAAACCTATGACTTCTAAACATTCACTCCCATCTTTTGGTAGAGTCTGCATCCCAAGTTTAGTTTTTCAGTTCCTTTCAAAATGGTAAAGCTGAGGAACGTGGCAACAACCAACTATTCTCTAAAGAGCTGCCCTCATCTCTTGGATTTATTTAGGCCCAAACAGTTCCAAAGATCTCTGACTCTGGAGTGTCTTATTGTATTATTCTACCCTCTGCAGTCATGGTTGGGCTTTCCATTTTTGTTTTCCACTGATTTCAGTAGGGTTGGGTGCTTAGCATCACAGAAGAAATTATATTTGGTAACATCAGACATAAATACACAATAATTTATCATGAAGTTTGTGTTTCACATTTTGGTCTAAATGGCTGGCACTTTTCCCGCTATGCTTTATTGAAATGTTGTAAGAGATCAGATTATTACCAAGAATTTCACTTTTAAATATGCATTTTATTATTTTATAATGAAATGCTTCTCTTCTGATCTCTTTTTTAGAATGTCAATTTACTTTAAGTACGGGCAAGGTTTGACCATATTTACCAAAGACTAGACACAACCAGCCAATGACTTACCTCTCTAAAATCATGTTCAAAGTGTCGAAGCTGCAAGCATTGTTCTAGTTTTAGGTGATGCTTGGTCCAAAATTGATCAAAAGCCTTTTCTGTTTCATCCAACTGAGCCAACAACCTATTAAGAAGTCAGAATGAAAAACAGTTATTTTCTACGGTTAATTTCTTTTAACTTACATCAATTGATGGCAAAAAGCACAATTTGGAGATGGTAGTAAGCCTATACCTATATAAGATGCAGAACAAGGTTCTATGTCCATTTTCCCTTGAGAAAAAGAGTACCAAAAAAATGGAGAGGGATAGACAGAAGTGTGATGATAACAGATAACTATATGGAGCTACTGTGGCACTTGTAGTCCCTCCTCCTGACCTGCAACAGGAATATAGACCCGCTCCATGTGCTGGCACCCAGAGGCAGCTGTCTCTTCCCAGCTTCCACCTAATGTTCAAAGATAATTCACTCCAGGCTAATGCAGACTGAATACAATGCAGTTGTTAATTTAAGGAATGCTTAAAGCAGAACTGTACAATTTGTTTATTTTCTTCACCCATCAGAAACAGGCAACAACTGAATCATTTTTCCTTGTCCATCTCTCCTAAACACAATGGATTAGAAGCGCATAATGCCTCCCATTGACAGTGTTTCACTTCATGTAAACAATGAAACATTCACAAAGAAATTAGTATCAAGTGAATTGTCCAACAGCACACTAGTGAGTCATTCCCACAGTCTCTCAATAATCTATTATGTATACTGCAAAGTAGAACAGTTTAAATAGGAAGAAAAAAGAAAAAGATCTCTGAATATCCTGTTTTTTAATATCTGGGCATCCTTCGGGAAGGCAGGGGACAAGGGAAATGCAGCGAGTGCTGGAATCAAATAAACGGGGCAAATACCAACAGCTCTTTCACACTGCTGTCAGAAACAAGTTCTGTTTTCAATCTATCCATGAAAAAAAACTATTTTTGATCAAAGCTACTTGTTGAATTTGCAAATTCCTTCATTAATTAAAGGATGACTGATTAAAGGATTTCAAAGCAGCCAGTGAAAAATATCAGTTTGACATTTGGCAGCTTTGTTCTCACTGAATGCAAACACAATGAAACTAGCATGATATTTCTCTATCTACTGGAACAGCAGAAATTTCTAAGCAGTGACTAAAGTCTTTATGGTAATAACAAGCACTGTAGGAGGGAACAGCGATTACTCTTTTTATACATCTGCGAAGGTTCATATTTCAGAATATCATCTACATCTGATCCTCCTCCAGTGTTTCCACAGACACGCACAAGCTCATTCTCTCTCATATCACATGGATTCAGATGTCACATTTTAACTAGGCACAGAAACGTGGAAGATGTTATGGGGAAAAGAAGTCCCACACCAAACCTTCCGCTGAGTATGTAGAGCTCCAACCAAAAATTACCATGAAATTCAGGACTTGTTTGAACATATTTTGCCAGCTTAATCCAGTAACTTCCTCAAAGCCAAACTTAGTTATGTATCCAATAAACCCTGAGTAACTGAACCAGTGGGAATTTACGGTATCTATATTTAAATCATTTAAGCAAGGACGTAAATGATACTTGCATTTCTTAGGAATAAATTAGCAACATGCACAAGGTAATCAATCTTCACCAACCTTTCCACTGTTGCCACATTTTCTAGTTCATCTGGACTGAGTTTGCTGTTGGCACTTCGGGTGACTGGCTCCCTAATGCACGTCAGTAGCGTGGCCCCCTGCTTCACAGCTAGTTTCAGCTCATCCTGAGGAACAAAAACAAGGCAAACAAATTGTATGTACGTATTTTAAGAACTCTCCCATCTTTTAGGTGGACAACATAGTAATGCTAAAGGAGGATACTTTCTGTAGGTATTAAATACTTGGAACAAACAAAAAAAACATGCTTACCAATAATGATATGTCTTTCTATGAATGCAAAGACTAAATCTATTCACTTTGAACACTGATATATTTCTGAGAAAAAGAATACTGCATAAGTTCTGAGCAGATTGCATTTCTGATGAGGGAACCTTCTGAATAAAATATTCTAGCACAAATTACGTGTGTGCTCTCAGTTGTTCAGCCACCTGCAACATTGCACTTCTTAATGGAATTTCCTTAAACAGCATTGCGACATGATAAGCCACAGTATGCCAGCTGCCAAGGAGTCAACCACAGAAGGTATCTTCTTAGCATAAAAGATGAGAAACTAAAAGGATGATAAGGCCCAAAAATTAACATCAGCTAAGGAGTCTCCACTTCACTGCGTACTTCTTGAATAAAACTCTTCAGAAATCCAATTGTAAGTCACAAGAGGATGCTTGTGAAACACAGTCATTACTGTTTTCTCATAAGCTAGCAATTCCTGGCCCTCTCCTGTTTCCAGCACTGAAGGAGGCTGCACAAAGGACCACCACCAAATCTTTGGAGATCATTTATGGGAGTTCATGTCAACTGGAATAGGGCAGGATAGAAAACATCCACGTGCTACCAGTTGAAAGGAGTCCAGGACAGGAGAAAAGGACTGTAAAGAGCAGTTTTGTTGATTCTGCAAGTCAGCAAAGAATTCACTTTTACACAGCTGAATCCTTCACACAGATTTTCTATCAACACATTTGCTTCCTCCACATTGCTTTGAGTAGCAAAGCCCCCAAGATGCCAGTATAGAAACACTTATTAAAAGCCTTCTTCAGGAGCCCTTCCTGCTGCTACACAAAGCTGCTCAGCTCTCCCACCGAGGGAAGATTAACAAGGGGATCCTTTACCATTGTATTACCTGCACCGCTCTGCTAGCTTTTGTGGGAAAAAGTAGCAAAGACATAGCCAAAGAGGCTTAGGGGATGCTTTATGTAGCAGCTTAAGAGCTGTAGAAGAAGCTTTAGAGTGTTAGGAAAGCTACAATAAAAATGTAATCAAAGTGGAAACTGGCATTAAGAGCCAGGCTCCAACATGTGGGAAAACCATTATCTTTTGACCCAAAGCCGTAGAGGCAAGGCAGTTCTCTTTCTGTTCAGTCTTTGGTACCCAGCAAAACTGCTGTAAAAGCTTTCCACCAGCCACAGCAATTCCTTAGGTTCTGAAGGCAGTTATTAGTCTATGGCTGCTGGAGGCAGAGAATGACTATTTATTCCCTACCTTCCTCAAGAAAGAATGAGAATGGCCAGCAAGTCCTGCCGTTTAACACAACAGCAGCACTGTTGGCTGGGACAGATCTGCTGCTGAAGGCAACTTTACAGATCATTAAAAAACAAACAAACAAAAAAAACCAAACAACAACAAACCCAACAATTAAATGCCATCCCAAAACCAAATAGGTTGTTTATTACCCTTCTTCTACGGGAGGAATGCTCCAGGATCTTTCTGCTTTTATGGGAAGAAATCTGTTCTTCACTCCCAATTGAAGCTAATAGTCATTTCTGTACTTGTGCTAAAATAATAAATTTCCTTTTGTGTTCAACCTAAGGTGCTTGTTGACAGCAATGATGTTTTCCTTGGAGTCTAACTCTGCAAGGCTAAACAGGCACTAGCCTGTTTTTAATGTTTTTAATCCATTCAGTAATATTTAAATCATCATCTAAATAGATCACTATCTATTCTTTATTATCCTTACGGATGTTATCTACATCTGCTTCAATGTGAGTTCACCCTTTCTGAAGAAAGCTTCATCAGGAGCCCATGCTGTTCCAGATGTGATCTCATTATACCCTCTTATATAGCAACAGTGACACTTCCCTGTTCTACCATTCCTGAAGCTGTGAAGTCCTTTTCCATAGCTGCATTGAATCAACTGCCCGAATCCAATTTTTTTCTCCTCTTCAGTAGTTTTCAGATTATGGACTCCCAGATGATGGCAGAAAAAATTTGTTAAATGAAAAGCCAAATATTACACAAATGGAGTTATCACGAGACACCGTTCACCTTCAGCTTGCTGTGGTGGTCAGTGTGTGCAGATAGGAGCTCCTCTGTACACTGAACATCATTGGGAAGTTCAGTCTCTGCTAAGTCTGTTCCAAAGGTCTGTAGCATCTGTGCTGTTGTTTTCACTGTCATTGCGAAGTTTTCGATAGCCTGGAATAGCAGAAGCATAAAGTTACAGACTGCTTATTTACCACTAACCTGTTAGCTGCGCTTAGTTCTTCAAACACAGCCAGCATTGCACCGCAATGTTGCCCTTTTTCAGGAGATGTGATACAAGTTGCAGGTTGAATCCTGTGCCACAAAGAATCTCTTCACAGGACTACAAGTATTACCATATCCATGAACCAGATGGAGAGCTTCCATAGCTTAAGAGACATAATGAACCACAGAGGACATCAGTTTCAAAGCCCAGATGGGAACTTCAGATCTTTTGCCCATGCTTGCTGGAGTCTGGACAACTTGCTGTTGTGTTTAAAGATTTTAACTAAGGCTTTATTTAAGTTGAGGAGAAACCACAAGCATACAGGCCAAAGCCTTTTTCTGCTGTATTTATACACTCACTGTTGACTCAGCAGCAATCCATTTCCCCCTAGACTTCTCAAACTGTGCAACTCTGTCCTGCCTACCCATACATGCTGTATTCTAGTCACTTCCTCCCATCCGGTTCTATTACCCCAGCAATACAAGAATTCACTGCAAATATCATTAAAATGCTTAAATTCATTGGAGCATCACTTCTTCTTGATCACTTGGGTGCACCAACTTAAACCTTGACAGAATTTTGTGGGTATATTGAAGAAAGTGAAAGTGAGGAAGGCTTAATAAGAATGCTGCCTTTTCCGAGTGGAATATATTGTTCAGACTTATGAGACACAATCAAAACCTTTGTATCTCGTAGTAAGAACTGCATGGGATATTTTTTCATGATCATGCCCTGGTTTCTTTAGGATAATCAAAGGCTACATTGTTCCACATAGGTCTTTATTCATTACACTTTTTGATCAGAACAACACAGTGTTCTGAGGCACAAAATAGTACTAAAGATGCTCTTATTCCCAATCAAATATTACACAGCTGTTGCAAGCTGTATTCCCTTCTCTAGCAATGATGGAATTCCAAATTTGCAGCATTTCAGTTGAAATTTTGCTGTGTGCTCTGTGAAAAACAAACTGAAGGTAGATCAAAAGCTGCAGAAATAAATTACATTCCACATTATGCAATCATAAAGCATGCTCCAGGTGAGGCAGTGCTAGGAGAATTCATAGCCTTCTTCATTTTTTGCCCATTGTAAATTCATGCCTGTTTTCAGCAGAAGCAGTATAGACTAACATACGATCTGGCTCAGTTCTTAGCAGCTGTAACACATTCTCTGTAGCCAAACTACTGGATTAAAGATGGCTAAGATGCTGCACTTCTGACTGCAACAAAGATAAAGCCATCCATGATCAAGGGCTGTTTACTAAGAGCTTAACACATACTCTGTGACCAAGAAAGCTCATAGGCTCCTAGCTGTTTAAGATAAGAAAGCAGAAACAAAGAACAGCGTGGTGAGATTGTTGAGTCAACATAATTTAGGAACACTTCAAAGATGTTTCAGAAGAAGATCAAAAAATAATATAAAAGAAGAAAGCAGCAAAAAAAGTCCACAACCCTGGTAGGGAAGATCTGGCAGGACATGATCTGAGAACACTCAGAGAAGTAGAAGATGTGATGAAGACACTGCACCAGCAAGACTGAAAGTCAGGCTTTCTCAAGGTGCCATATAGGCCAACACTACCCTGATGGCAATCTCTTACCCAGCAGAGATTCCCTGGCTAACTGATTCCACAGGCACCATGAGCACATCAGCGTTTCATTTAGTTGCACACATGCCTCCACTTACTCTTGTGGGTATGAGTAATAAATTGTTTCATATTCCCAAGTTCTGACTGTGGTTTTGTCTTCAAGTCTCTATGCTTGTGAAAATTATTTTTGACTACTTCCAAGCTACCTCAGAAAAGCCTTTTCTGAATGGTAGACCTGGCTGCAGGTCAGCAACAACACTTAAATCCAAGGCTTCTCACAACACAGCAAAACATTGGGCCTCCTTAGATGTGAGCTCTAAACACACCAGTTTTGCGAGCAGACCCACAAAGACAGATGCAAACATTGCACACAGTCTCAGAAAAATTAATTCAGCTTCTAGGATGAGACCCAGCTTTGCACCTTTCCACTTAGATAGGAATAGACAACATTTTGGCCGCTTATATGCCAAAGTCTGGGGTCTGTTTTTTGTTTTTTGTTTTTTTTTTTAAATATCATCTCTTCTGTGAACCACAATGAAATGTTTACACTGTTTTGAAGCAGCCACTGAAATATATTAACCAATCCAAAAAGGGAACAAATTATCAAACCTGTAACAAGTTTCCTAAAAGGCAACAGAAAAAGTCTTCCAGCCTTCCTACAATTATTAATTGTTCTTGAGTTACTCAAAATATGACTCACCTGGAGCATATATTTACATAGCTCAGAAATGAAAACAAAGGGAAATAAAATCCAGCGTTATGAGTATTTTTCTTCTCTTAAAAACGTGGATATAATTGCTCATTGAAGTGAGAATCGTGACCTTTCATTCTGAACAGTGCTAAAGTATATGTTCAACTTCAGCCATGAACTGAAGGCCTATGAATCTCATCAATTATCCAAAAGCAAAGGATGTGGCTAAAGGCTCTGCTGAGTAATAGTAATATAACGTTGTAGGCCCTACTCCAGGTCGATAGATTTAAATTACTACTTCTACTACAAACTTTGGGGGAATTTTCTCTGTTTGAGTAATGGATCTCCTCTTTCCATGAGCCTCCAGTAAAATCTGTAGGCTGGACACTTGCAAGATGACATGTGTAACAGCAGCACTAGCACTCACAGTTCGGTGATGTATCCACTGACTGTGGCCATACTCCAGGGTTCCTCCCAGCTCCCGGGTCAGCTGACATTTATCAATATAGCCATGAAGATCAGAGACAGAATTTAACATGATGATCTGAAACAGATCCAAACACAATGGATGGAGAGAAATAATGAGCCTTTCCAAACACTGTTCCTAGGATCTGGGTTTGCCTTAAGCATATGTAACCAAGGTGCAGTTCTACCACTGACAGTAATTTCTCATTATGTATTTGTTCATGTAATTGCTGCATCTTTTTTTCCTTTAGATTTTGGCTTCTCAATAACCATATGGCTATTCTTGAACTACCCACGATTTGATATCACGTTGTTCCTTACTAGGCCAAGGAGGCAGCCATTTTCCATATGCCTCAAAAGCAAAAGCATGGCATGTATAATGCTCACATAAACTTCCATCAAAATATTCCTGTATTTTCTAGATAATTATTGTTATTTGCTGTTTATTGCTATTGCCAGTTATCTCTCATCCTCCTGTTGCTTTTGAATTCCCAGGTATTCTCTCAGATGAACTCTGTTGTACCTCCAACATTGCTCCATCTATCTTCTGGTTAATGATACTTACATAAATATCCTAATAGAGATTTACATCAAGAGGTTTTATAAATTGCATTTGTATGCCAATAAATCACATAAACTTTATTATTTCAGCCTATAGTTCTTGCTCTTTTTTGATCACCTGGCCTCTACGCAATCCAGTGTTGATTTAACCCAGCAAATCTTTTACTGAACATATTTGCAGTCTGATAGCTCAGATAAACACCCTAACAATTGTTTCCTTAACAAACATACCATATTCTTGATGCTCCCTTTGAATGCTCCCATGCTGGCCTTGACTCAGAGTTGCAAGAGGAAATGCAAACCACTCACGCACCAGTTATACCATTACTGTTGTCATAACACTAAATGTACAACATGAACAATCTGCAAACAATTTAAAGGCCAGTGTTGGCATTTAAAATAGATGCTTGTTCCTACTTCCATGAGTAAGAACATCTCTTGTGGGACAAGAACTCTCTGGCTCTGTTCTCACACTTGGTGTGGAGGGTGCTGTTTTCAAATGGGACAAATAGATATCACTCTCAATAATTTCATCTGCTCCGAAACTGGGCTACACAGGATCATGCTCAGATGGTGCCTTTAGCTAGGGCTGCCAACTCAACTCAAAACCATGACGGACCCCAGGCAATTCATGACACCTTGAGTACAGCATTAAGCAACTCCTTACAATAGCATCTGGCTTATCTGGACAACCTATATATAAGGTTATCTGCAGATACATGAGCAGGAGGCAGGCAGAGCTAGCAGCAAGAACAACATACTCTTAGTTTTCATAAAACTGCTCTCTAAGAGATATGTAGACATACCCAAGTTAGCTCAAAATTTGAATGTCTAAAAAGACTCCAACCTGAATACGTATCTTCATCTGCATGTAGGAAAGGTAAGTTAATATTTAACATTTAATGCAGTGCCTAATCCCTGCCTACCATTACCCTCTGTTCCAACTGTGACAGTTTTAAGTAGGATTTGAAATGCAACACTGTCAAATAGATTGCTAGAAGTACAATCTCTGGTATAACAGTTGCTAAGGTAACACACTGTGGCTTACTTAGTATGGGAACATGCATTTTCTAAAGTGTTATAGAATCAAAAGATTTTGTTTTGTAATCAAACATATTTTTTACATGAAATTTGCTTTTTAATCACCAAAAAGCCACCTGTACTGAGCTACAGTCAGCGTTACAATTTAACATAATTCAACAAAATGAACTCGTGGTTTCTTTTCTGTACTGTTACCGTCTGCTGCCTCTTACTACAGTAGAAGCAGGAAGTGCAAGAACTTTAAACCTAGGCACTGATAAACACAGCAATGGTTGGAACAGAACCACGGGTCTTTTGTAACATGATTTAAAACCACAATTAAAATCCAAAACAACCATATGAAATCACTCCAGTAAGTCATTGTGGAACACAATATGAGTAAGTTCCAGGATGAAATATCATTAACAATCATCATTCAAATTTATTTATAAAACACTTTGAAACCACAGGCAAACACACTGCTAGGAACAACTCCAGAAAGAGCTCTCACAGAATTACGTCAAACTTAAACTCTTTCAGGATTTATAGCCTGCTTTAAATCACAGCCTCGTCAACCTGCAGCATATGAAAAGTAGTAAAAAGCATACTCAATCTTGAAGGGCTAGAGATCATAAAAGCATTAAAAATAAGCAATGCCAGCAGGCACTTAACAGGGCACTATTAGTTTACCAACAGTCCATAGTGCAGAAATTGCCCTAGGCTTACACTGCTCCGAAGTGCTAACCTATGTTTGTCACTAGAGTGAACAGATCTACCTTCATCTGCATCAGGGGAGCAGCTTCCCTGATGGGAGTTAAGATGTCACTACTTAAGCTGAGTCACATTTTATAGCTAGACTGATGTTTTATATGGGAACACATCCATTAAAATCCTGTGAAGCACCCACTGGTAATTTTCTCTTCGGCATTCCTGCAACCGATAGTAGAAAATTCCACAAACACAACTTAAAGAAACTATTACTATACATACAAACGGGTTCTGCCCTTTCCTAGTATGTTTCAACTACTGAAATGAAACAAAAAACAACTTATCTGACCCAGGTAATGGAGCTAGCCTTAAACGTGTCTACCTGCCCCTCAAAGCTCATTGATCTCGTTCAGGTTTCAGTTTAGGCTTTATTGACCTTGTATATACCACACAGACCCAGATCACAGTCCCCAGTTGCCTCTTGCAATCAAATTATAATTATTTGGTTATGAGAAATTGCTGACATCTAAGAACTGCAGATATGGACATAAGGCAAACACACGGACCAAAAAAATGCATGCTTACCGGTACCTTCATTTTAAAGTCATCTCGATAGAGTTTAATGCCAATGTCAGCGATCGCCCTTTGGATAAAGCGTGAGGGACGCAGGACGAATACTAGCTGTAGGTTTCCTGGAAATGCTCCCTGCAAGAAACAAAGTTATTAGAGAGCAAACCTCTGCCTTGAAGGAAGGCCAAGGGAGTTTTCAGCCAAGTGTTTCTTAAGGGAGTAAAGTGGGGAGGACATACTGAATCTTGGCCAGTCCAGCTGCTAATGACATCAACTGGTTCATTCAGCACATGCCCAATGTCAGAGTCTCCAAAGCCAACAGAAACACTGGCCTGGGGATTTTACTACCCAGTCATATACAGATTTCTGGTAGGGACTTAGCACAGAGCACTGAAGTTTCTTCACTGGTGCACCCATATCTGAAGCTCACCAAGCTGCCTTTGCACTACTATACCATGAGTCTTCCTTTTTTTTTTTTTTTTTCCTCCTAAATTTCAGACAGTAGATGGTAGGGACTACCTGCAAAAGATGTCTGCCCACATTGGACTTGGTGAAAGAAACTGGTGGCACAAATGAGTTCCCCAGACTGACCTACCTACTCACTCTGAAAAGGATTTTTAATCTTTCTAGCCTCACATGTTTCTCCCACACAGAGGCATTCAACACACTCGTCAGACATGGCCCTGTCTTCAACATCTAGCCTACATCTCCCACACACTCCTCTTCTGAGCTCATCAAGCATAGAAAAAGAACAAGAAGAGGACAGCTAAAAAAGAACGGTCACCTCTTCATCCTAAGCCTCTGTACCTAAGCACTTGCACCTCACACAGTACATGTCCCAGATAATAGATGTTTTAGAACAGCTGCTTTTATTAATACTGAAAAACAGTGTCTTAACTCTCACTTTCACAAATGAGATATAATAAGCTATTAATAGTTTCTAACAGATCACTTACTACCATGCAAACAAATCTACTGTGATTTGCTTCTTTCACAAGCAGGCTGCATAGTCACTCCTCACAATGCACAGAAGGGTTCCTCTGTTAGACCCTTCTGGAAACAGCTTCAAACTACTAGAATTCATACTGCAGTCAATCCAGCACATACGGAATTTGTACTGATTCAGCAGTAAACAAGGCCGTGTTTTCTGTTACTGCAGCTCCCTCCCTCTCCTATTTAAAACTCAGGAGCTTTGGGACAAGAGAGAATCTGCACCCACAGCAAAAAAAAAAAAAAAAAAAAAAAAAAAAGGAACTAAAAATGAGCACACGGGACTTTATCCTGCCCTGAAGGTTCAGCAGGTAATTTGAATTTCTAGAAGATAAATAGCAAAGACAGGCACTTACTGCTATCCGCGTCAGGGATGCCTTGACTGCGCTCCATTTGTCTCGTCGTCTGTCTATGATGATGATGAATCCAATGCTGGCAGCCTCCAGACTGCACAACAGAAGAAATAAATATGCTAGGTTACATGAAGATACTCCCATTCCAATGAAATGTACTGCAGTAAGATTCAGCTGCTGTTGGATCATCCTCCAAGTCCATTATAGAAATGCAATGTTACAGTGGAGAGAATTAATATGCAGCAGAAATTCACATGAACAAAGAAGCCAGCAAATTTTCTAGCGTCAGGCTAGCAGCTTACATAAAACAAAATACATTAAAAAAAAAATTTCATTTGCTAAATCTCACAGCTCCTATCTACTTTGCTGCCAAATCTAGGTGATAAGAATAGTTCAGGATCACAAATTACACTGCGCTATACTGAAGGCAAAAATCTCAGATCTTGCTTTCTCTCCAAAGAATTTATTAGACATCCCACTTCAGCCTTCATTCCCCAAGTATGCCGACATATGACAGAGGCACTTAGCTCCACAGTGTCAGTATATCCCCACAGTCACCACCTTGCCCTTGCGCACAATGCCCCAGGTATTTTGGTGGACAAAGCAGGATTTCAAGCTTTATATTTCACCAACCTACAGACCAGTTCCAGGGTTGCAAGTATCACTTTAACACATTGGCTAAAGTAAGTTACTGTTCCTTCTCAGGACTTTTCAAGGAGGCTGTGTGAGGCACTGATTTGATGCCCCATCCCATGTGTGTAGACCTCAAAAATAGATAATTCACAAGTTTATTCCTTTTTATATATACAAATACCCTCTAATAGACAAATTGGTGCTCTAAAGTAAAAAAAAAAAAAAAAAAAGAAAGAAAAGCACAGTGTGGTATATAAGTGCTTGCTCTAGATTTTTAGACCAAAAAAAGATTCAGAAGGTGACACAAAAGAAATTTTGTGTCTTGCAGATTGTTACAGAAGTGTGAGAAATTAGTCACAGCCTGGGAGTTTCCAAAACTTATAAAAAACAATGCAATGTTTTAAGTAAACTGCTGATTGAGAACAAAAATTGCTTTGGACACCTGGTGGACATGAAAGGTCTGGGAAAATCACCCTCAGCACCTAGCCCACCAGCACCTCTGTGGACAGGCTTCCTATCCTTCTAATGGAGACTTGTAGGAGCTCAGGTGTTTTCCTTCTGCCTTGACCACTGATGTTGTAGATAAGGTGTCAGAAATTTTGGTTATAACTCAAAAAAATTAATGAATTCTTTAAGAAGTTGGAAGTCAAAAGCCTCAGATAAAAACAGAGAGGGATGAGATAAACTTTACTCTCCACTAGCCTTTTATATTTTTGACAGCCATGCCAGTTTTTGAGGACTATGTTACAGTGAGGAAAACAGGAATGTAAGAGGACAATTTCAAACGAATCAAATGGATCACCAAAAGATGACCTCAATTTTAAATTAACAGGGAATGTATTATTGTAATCATCATCTAATTACGTCTTCACAGCTCAGACACACAAAATCAATTTGCAGCTGCTGAATATCTCTCAGACAATAACTGGATATATAAGCCAGGCTCAAATCTGAGGCAATTCCATTAAAACCAGTGATTTACAGCAAAATGACCAACAAAGTAGGCATATTTAGCTGAAGATAACAAAATGCTGTTGTTTAGACTAAAGAAAAGTATTACTCAGCTAATATCAAATTAATAAATACAAGAAAAAGCTGTTTGTAAAATTTATGATGTAGCTAAGCCGCAAGTAACTCTGTCCACAAGCACCACATTCACACAAGCTGCCTGCACATAGAAATTGCCCTGTTTTGCCCATCTGCCTGGTTCAAGAGACTGGCCAAGGGCCTTCTAAAAGGAATGTCTGCACACAGAGAGTTGCAGGCCTAGAAGAATTCAGAATCAGACCCTCACAATCACACCTAGGTAAGCAAACTGCAAAGGAAGTAACTGACAAGACAGCATCTGCCAAAGGCAACAAGTACAACTGTGATTTAAAAAAACACTTAAGTATTTGTGCCAAGTAAAACTTGCCTCTGTGTCTCAGAACTAACTCTAAAGTTTCGTTTTTAACAGTCCCTCAAACATGTAGAGAATAAATCACTTAAAAGAAGGACGGTTGTCTTTTCTCAAGTACCTCCTCATGATCTAGCAGTTCATTTTTTCAAATGTTCTTCTGCCACAGGGATTTGTAACAGCACCAAAGCATCCAGGCATCAGTTACAATAACAGAAATTAACTTCATAGATAATGGCAATAAGAGCTTATGAAGTATAGATACAGACAAGAAAATACAAGAGAAGCAGGAAAGGAATTTTCTCATGAAATAAGGCTTGGCAAGAACAGTTATGGGGGAGGGCTGGGAATAACCAACATATGGGAATAGAAGCACTGCTCAACAGTTGCCACTGTGAATCATACAGCACTGCAGGTCAGTTAAAGAGACAGACCGAGGAAATAGAAGGTGAAATAGATACTGATATACTGGGTTTATTCTTGGATTTAAATACAAGGAAAGAGCAAAGGAAAGCAGAACTATAACTAGTGTGCAAACTATAAAAATCACATGATCTAAAGGAGAGCAGATTACAGAAGAAATGTGGGGGGATATCTACATCACTCAGGATCATTCCAGCAGACTATACAAAGGCAAGAGGTAAAGATACCATTCACAGCTATGCCTTTGTACACCTCAGTGCTATAGGTTGACTGATGCAACATGAAGGTCCTGAAAAGAGATGTACCTCTGGACACAAGAAAACTGAAAATGGGCCTGTAAACGTGGCACACAGGTAGACCTCAGCCTTCTGTAATGTTATTCCCTGCATTTTGTCTTGATGTTCAGGATGGTATCAACTGTATTCACTGAGCTAGGCCAATGGTATTTCTGTGTCTTTTTTTTTTTTTTTTTTTGACTAGACAGGGCTGATTTAAGACCTAAGTTTAGCCAGGGAAACAGATAGTTTCAGCAAGCGATCCTATTTCAGTCAGCATGCCAAAAAGAAAGGTCTTTTCTTACAAAGGTCTGAATGTCATTAGCACTAAGGGATGCACATAAGCAAGCAGCTGTGGGACGGAGCCTTGCCAAAATGGCAGCATTAGTGCAAGACAATGTACAGCTGAGACCACATTCACATGCGTATTCAGAGAAAGGCAGTTTGCCTAAAAACACAGATACTATGAATGATTTCTCCATGTCAGTACTGTAATATATGGCCAGCAAGTAAGGTCCCTTTCCCTGAATGAAATGTGTGCAATCAACTAAGCTGCTCCATCCTCAGCTTTGAATTCAAGTTAGCCCTTGTACACTGAGGCCAGAAGATGCCGAGTTTCCTGACCTCTTTGGGAAGGAGGGCACCTGTTTATCAAAGCAGTTGGTCTGCTTCAGTTGGAAGAGAATGGAGTTCTGGCTGTGGAGTAAAGTGAGCAGAAAAGGGCCTTCTGCAGATATCTACTGTAAGCATCCACATACAGAGACATGTATTTGCATGTAGCATGCTATCCAATGTTTATGCATGTCTGTGCATAGGCCCCTTTTGTGGGGCACTCGCATGACCAGGCCTTGAAGTAGAAGGAAAATTAATGAGATTACAGAAGTCTCACTGGGCTGATCTGCCATCCTTGAATTTTAAGGATTAATATTAATATTTTAAATAAATTAATATTTTAAAGCCCAGGAATGCAAGGTTTGCCTATAGCCCACCCCAAAACACTGCATTACAGTGACCTGCATTACAGTGGCTGAAAAGGCAAATGTACTCAGCAGCTTCAAAGACAAGATGGTGTCTGTGCATCCAAATAACAACACTTGTTATCCACTTTTATCTTTTTAACATTTTGTCATGTGGCTTAGAAGACCAGTCGTTCCAGAGAGACTTAGAAAGTTACTAACTCACTGAATGATGTCATTTGTGATCATAGACCTTATCTGAACAATGGGAGTAAATCTTATTCTGCGGGATACAGAGATGCAGACACTACAAAAGACAGATGTTCTCTCTACAGTGGTCTGAAAAATTACACTAATTTCTCTGGCTCATTGAGCTACGAATATGGAACTATTTTCTATCCTAAATCAGGGGAACTGCTTTTCAAATGATACTTCATCCTATTCACGACCACACCCTCTGTAACTCTTCAAGAGTTAGACACTGTTCTAAAATCTTTATCCTTTTATTTGATAAACATCCTCCCTGAGAATAAAACAAAATGTGAACTACTAGCAGCAAGATAACGTACCAGAAAGCTGTCAAAGTACACATCATACAGCAGCACTGAATAAAGTAAGAAATGTAGTCCCTCTGCAGCTTGCTAAGATGAAGGAAGGACTCACTCTCTGTGCATGTATCAACCAACTGCAGATTAACAAAGCTCTGCTGCAACCACGCATTATTTATGCACGTGAAGACTTTACTTCATATAATTATGTCACAAATCACACAACCAAAGCTTGCTGCTCAGGTTCTTCCTCTTCTAAATTAATACCTTTGTCCCTCAATTCTACATAAAAGGTGACAAGTTTCAAATAGCAAATCTAGAAACGCATAGACAATCTTTCTAAAAGCACTACAACAAATAATAGAAAGCTCTTTGGATAACTTGTATCCTGATGGTATGATCTCTGATTGAATCTAAGAGTCAAATCAATGTGCTGTTATGCAGAAAAGGTAGGTTCACATCCCAGCCTGTCATTGACTTTGAACAGGTAATTTAAATCAAACTGATAGTCACTTACTCAATACATGTTTTGGTGAGCTTGTCTGTAGGGTAAGATAGTACCTATGCATACCTTATCATCTCTAAAACTGGTGTATTGCAGTTCTCATGACCTATTAAGTTTTAAGAATTAATTCATCGCTCATTGCCCTGGTGTTCACCAGGTGAAGAGGCTGAAGAAACATAAAGTATTTCTGTCCATCAGGCTGACAACATAATGTGCTAGTTCTCCAACATGCGACAACATTACTGGGAATCACCCCAGCATATGAAATACAAAGAATCAGCAAACTAACTACTATTGCTGCTTTATTAACCCTGAAGCTGGTTATCCAGTCCTAAAGCTAGTGAAGAAATAAAAGAGTTTCTCCTGGTAGAACAAAGGACCCACAGAGCTCAGTGAAACAATGAAGCTGTTAAACTCACAGCGTGTGGTTTCTCTCAGCTTACTTTGGCAACTCCATATGAGGAATACACGTAGGTGGAGCTGGAAAACTTCTTACCTAAACTTGAAGGAGGCACGTTTTCCCCTCATCATCTTCTAAGCACCTTTATACATGAGACCACAGGAAATAATAAATCCCTGCTGTGCTTCTAACTAGCACAAACAGCCATGGTCCAGAGACAGGATCAGGGGACTGAAAAAATATTAAGCTCTCTTTTTGGATAAACAAAAAGTAATTCAGCAGCCATGCCTTAGTCTGTTTCCTCAGAGTAGCAGAAATGAGTTTGTTTTACACTACTTGCACAGCTGCAGGCAAACAGCAAAGAAAACATCCTAGTAGAGCAGTCTCACAGTAAACAAAGCACCAGAAAGCACAGGGTGCAGCCAGCACCCTGTCGACAAGGCACCCACCTCTCATTCCCACCTTGCTTCGGTGACTCTCTGGTAGTTGTTCCATGAGAGCAGTATCTCCACTATTTTTCATTCTTTCTATGTGATAAGGCGTTCAATATGTGTCTGCCCTGAGGACACAACCCATACGCAGCCCTCAGCTTGTTTGACGTGTCCCTAAGCCAGCCAACGACAAGGTCATCTCATTCCTAACAAGATTTCTCAGCTTCTGGAACCCTGCCTGTATGACATTCGGTAAGCTTAGAGCATGGTGCCTGCACTGTTAACTTCACTCATCTGCCTATATATCCTATGTAATTCCAGCCCTGGAAAGCTCTGGTTTGTAGGTTGTCATGAAATAGATGGTATGCCAATATGAAAAGCTTTGCACTTTCCTTTGTTGGGGCAGAGGGAGAGGGATTCTCACAAAATACATCTCCACCAACATTAGGTATTAATAACCATTCAAGCAAAGCTAGTCTGCCCAGTCAGAGCTTGGCATATTCCTTGAGTAGTGTTAAGAAATCTCCTCTTCTTTGAAGGGCAGAGACATGAGATAGGTTAACTTTGTATTACTTCACCTTCCTATAGTGCCTGTTGCTTGAACAAAGACTCCCACTCTCCTCACACAGAAAGATACACCCAGAACAAACAGTAACAGGACCTACGTTAAGCTTAGCTCTTTCCACATGTAACCATTCACTTGTTACATCCAGTGTCCCCAAGAGTTATCACAAATAGCCCCTCTTTTGATCTGCTACTTTTAAGGCTACCTTTCAGATCATGACATCCCTCCCATCCAGTTAAAGCCCTGAACAGAAAATCTGTTTTGTGTGAAGATTTCTTTCCCATGCAAATGATGTAAGTGGTTCCTGGGACTTCCTGCTCACAATACTTTTGTATCATACTGACTGGATGGATGTAGAATTGCTGGTACATATTTGGTAGCACCACTAAAATAACTGAGCCACTGAAGAAGCAAAGCTCTCTTGGAAATAAACAGGCATTTATGCTTAGCCTTACCTGGGAATGCTGGTTAGATATGTGACCACATTTAGAAAATCCTCATCAGGTATTTCACTGAATCCTGCAAACTCTGGGAAGGTAATAATTGGTGCTCCATCCTTCCCTCTTCCTCCTGTAAAAAAAGGATTGTTAATAGATTAGAGAGTGACTTCATAACTTGGGAGAGACTGGTCAGTAAACACTGGCACATCTGTAACTGAAAAGCATCCAGATCCTGTATACATGAGATAAAGGAGCTCTAACAATCATCTGGAAGTGTCTGAGGCCCGGCTAGACGGGGCTTTGAGCAACCTGATCTGACAGAAGACGTTCCTGCCCATGGCAGAGGGGTTGGAACTAGATCAACTTCAAGGTCCCTTCCAATTCAAACCATCTATGATTCTACGACCTTCCTATTTGGTGCTATAACTCATCACAGCTTTATTACTCTAATTTTACTCCAGCTGAGATTCTAACCTCAAATCCAGCTTTTCCATGAGTATTCTGCATAATTTAAGTATTTTCTTGTATTATTTGTTTCCTATTTCCAAGTAATTTCTTATGATAATATTAAGACATTTCCCTGTATATTTGTACAGCATTCTCCTTCTAGACATTGAAGGAAACAAAGTGAGAGAGCAAACAAGCATTGAATACACTCATATAACTCATGACACAGGCTGAATAGTCTTAGGTTGTTCTTCGATAAAAACATGCTCAAAGTGCTGGGAATACTTAATGATAACTACTTTCTCTCCTTGTTTCTTTGCATCAGTCTTTCATTGTATATGACATGAAGGTCATAAGCAGCAAAGTCAAGATGAGCTCCTACCTGAAAGACTTCCTGATCCAAACAGCTGTATTCAAACACCAACAGAGCTAGGTAACCATGGAGTTGAATGCTTTGTAATCCAGCAGGCTTTGCAGTTCTCCTGAACTCAATGCTCATCAACAGAAGATGCTGTAGTACACAGCAGAAATCCTATTTACTTGCAGGACCAATCCTAATTTGATTCTGATAACAAATCTGGGCATCACTTATGCCACAGTTGAGTTAACAGGAGTTTTCTCACCAGCTTGGACTCAGAGCATAGCATAGACAAATGAAGGAGTAGCTGCATAAGGGAATACGATGAAACCAAGATTTTTTTTTTTTTTTTTTAACAAGTATATTATGCTGCTCAGACAGGGCATAATATTGCTTTTCACTGAGTCTTTCTCAATTTGCCACAACCTCTGAATAAGCCTTTCTTTTTTTCAGCAGGCTAAAGCCTGTTCTACAAACCCAACAATGAGCCCAGACCTGCAGCACAGAGCTTTCCTAGTCATTTGTCACTCACAGTGGCTTTTTGTCCAAAGAAAGGCCACAATTTGGGTTTCCCTTTAGTGAAGAACCAGCTGTGAAACAGACACAAAAATAAATGACCTTTCTCAAGGAATAGATTCAATATCCCATTAGGAACATAATGAAGAAGCAGAACCCCGTGGAAAAAATATGAACCCTAATTGCTTTAAAGTACCCTCCAAATCCCCCAAGTCTGCTTCCACAGACCATTGCTTTTCCCTTTTGGTAACCAGAGCTGATGCCACAAACCAGTTCCTCCTGCTCTTGCCTGGTAGCCACTGCAAAGATATGCTCCACTGATTCCAAGCTCTTTCCATGTAGAGTACCTTACTAGTCCTGATCCTGCCTCTGCCCAACGCTCCCACTCAACTGGATTCTTTGTCATCCACCCATGGAGAGCTGGGATACTGAGGAACATAATATTTGGATGAAATAGGTGCAAAAACTCTGTTTTATTAAATAGCTGGTATGAGCATTTTCCTTCCTCCCCCACTACACTGCCTACAACAAGTCTCTCCTTTCAACTCATTAATCCACACTTTTTTTCCTCACAAAACCCTGGGAAAAAGAAAGTGGATCCTCCGCAATGCTCCACGGCTTTATATTAGTTATGGATCCTGCTCCTGTTCCTTTAATAGAACTAGCTCAATTCTGGTGGCTCAATTCTGTCACTGTTGGACAGCCAAAACAGCTTCCTTTATTATTTAAACAGCTTTTCTCATTCAGTCCAAGAAAATCTCCCTACAATTCTGAACAAGGAAACTCTTTTCCTCCTTGACTTCTTGTGAAATCTTACCTTGTCAGAATACTGTTTTTGATGCCCTTTTTCTTTCTGAAAGTCAAATATTACTTCAGTTACAACTGGAAACGATTCAGCTATGTTACATTACCCAACAAACTCACCCTTCTAGGGAGAAAACAGGCCTACAGCAGTTCAAATGGCATCCAGCCAAAATACTGGGAAGAAATGTTACCATTCACACTGCACTGAACTGATTTCAAATTCTGTACAGTCATGGTCTCCACACTGATCTGGGATAAGGGCAAATGCTGACGCCTGACTCATTGACCTCAAGGCACTCGTGCTGCACGATATGCAGTCCGTGTTGATGCAGAATACACTGTCAGGGAAAAATCAGTCAAAAGTTTCCCTTAAGCCAGACCGTTAGCGGCAGCCAAGAGACCAGGACCTCCAGCCAGCCCCCAGTCAGGTTTGTTACAGATACTTACTGACACCTTCTGGGCACAAACAGAAACAGCTAGAAATATTAAGCAGGATGCTTTGCTGCTCTGACTATTCTTGCAGAGTTCAGTGCACTCCATGGGATTTAACACATGGCTCCCGGGCACCATGTTTTGCTACTCACGTATTTCAGAAATGTGAAGCACCCAAGCACCCAGCACCCAAAGTGTTGGGTGGCAAGTCATAATGCAAATATGAGGAACAGGTTGCTCAAAATCTAAATCTGGAGCATCAGTAGGGAAAACAATCCATATCCAGTAGAAGCTACTTATACATAAAGGGTATCTAAAATGCTCTCTTCTCGGTGAGAAGAATTCTGTGTCATTTTTTTTTCCTGACACCAAACCAAGATTGCTGCAGTATGCAAATTTCTGCAGAATGTGAACTGGCAAGCTGCAGCCGCTTCTTTTTCCCTGAGCCATCATTACTCTTGTCTTCTAGGGAGTCGTCAAGAGATTTCTTCCTGCCCTTGAAATACTGCTGCTGGCTCTTCAATGCTTCAGCATGGGACACAAACTAAAAAGCAGCAGGGACACTCTTCAGTGAGTTCCATAGCCATTAGGATTGAGCACATGGAATTTGGCCGAAAGACTCTGTATAGAGTCATTGCTCTTGCCAGGATTGTGTCTAAAACCCATACTTCTACGCATCACTAGTGGGAAAAAAAAATTGCTGACCAGAACGTTTTACAATTCATTACTAAAGCAGACAAGGATAGAACAGGCTCCAACAGGACAACTGAAGGGCAAAAGAAAAACTCTCAAAACAAGAAAAAGGCACTTTAAGTACAAAGTAAAAGCAGGAAGAGGGGAGACTGAAAAGAAGCGCTGAGCGGAATGAGACATGAACACAGCACAAAGCTGAGGAGAGTTACACCATGGCTAGCCAGGGCACGTCTGCTCTATCCAGCAGTGTCTGTGCAACAAAGTAAGGGGGCTAAGGACTGCCAGGAGCAATAGAGCTTGATGAAAAGCCAAAGCAACATGAGGCAGGAGCTGAGCTTACATGCTGCATGGGAGGAGCGAGGTATAATAGCTTGAGTTCGGTGCACTCAGAAGGAGAAACAAAGATACACTCAAAAAGATATCAGCACAGCTGGGCCTGGCAGCTGACTTCAGGCAATGCACATGCCTCTGCCTCGCCAACGTGCAGCTCCTCCAGGCACCGTTAGGTGCCACCTCATAGCACTCTTCAAGCACTCAGCCTCCTTCTGCACCTGGCAGCCCCCGACACTGGCTGCAGGCCAAGGACAGAGCAGCTGGTGACAGTGAAGGCCACCCTTGCAAACAGCAGGAACTAGAGCTGGAGGTTCAGCTAGCAGGAGGGGAGGGGAGGCTCAGGGCCATCCTCTGGCCGAACTCGTGCCAGGCTCACTCCTGACCCCTCTTTAGGACACCAGGCCATCCTCTGGCAGCTGCCCCTCGGGTGCTGCTGCTCACACTCACATCCAGGCTGATGTCAGAGCTGGCCCCAGAGTTTTGCCAGTGGGGAAGAATCGCCTATCTCCTGATGCAGACCTGAGCAGAATACATGCTGCCACTCATCAGTTTCCCTCAAGATGTTCAGCTCCTTTTTGTTCTCTATCTCTGCAGATGGCCAGAATCCTGCCTCACATCCAATCCAAATTCACTGTATTAAAGGCCACTGGATCCTATTCCCGCTCTTGAAGCAGACAACATCAGCAGGAGCTGGAGGCAGAGCTGCCTGGAAAAAGGCAAGACTGGAGTGGAAAGGATTACAGTCAGCTTGACCTCCTGTCTGGTGTGCCACTCAGAATGACAGCATCCCTTCTCTGCTCTTCCTGAGCACTTTCCTTATTTTCTTCCCCAGCTTGCTCAGTTTTTCCTCTTCTCTTGTGGCTTAGGGGCAAAGGGACAGGAAGAACCTGGGTGACAGAAGTACACAGCAGGTGTGGAAGGGAAAAAAAAAACACAGGAGAGAGGGCAAGTAAGCTGAATCAAGAGAGTGCAAGGCCTGGAGTCCAATGCCCAGGAACACAGCACAGAGTCCCACTTGCTCCTATTAGATATTTTTCAAGTTCTTAAGACAAATTCATAAATCACAGGACATAGTAACAGACCTTCCAGGTGTCAGTGCATCCTGATTAGCTATTACAGTGAAGGTGGGGCAAGAATTCAGCTGCAGCAATAAAATAGCTGAAGCATTTTAGAGGAAGAATATGCATGAGGGATAATAGGACATGGCAGCAAAGAAAGTTTAATTTTGCTTAGCAGTATGAAGGGTGTGATTGACAAATGAGGTGTGAGCACTGCATTCTGAGAGCTCACACAGCTGGAGTTGCATGTTGGGATGACAGATGTAATAGCAGCAAGCAGTTATAATTACAGGCTAAATTCCTGGACACAGTTGGGATCTTTGGAAGTCAAGAACTCCCCATTTCTGGTTCATCTATGATTCCCAACCAGGCACCAAGCAAAGGAACGGTTTAGATGCTCATGGGATATATTCAAACCCCACTCCACAGCAAGGAGCTCTTTTTGTAACAGTAACAGCGAGACTTGTAATTTCTAACCATATATTGCAAAGTATTCTGAATCCCTTATGAAAGGGAAACAAAATGAAAAAAAAACCCACAAAAAATACAGGCTATCAGCAGGAGGAATTCCAAGAGTCCAGCTGCATTGCGCACCTCCCCAGCCTGCCACAGACACCAACTCATCAGTTGCATCGCCAAGTTTTCTTTCAAATGTTGCTGACGTGCAGGCAAACTACTTTTGTTCACCCACATACAGAAAGCTCCCTTAGTCATAGCAGAGCTGAATGCAATTCATCTTGTGGGTCAGACAGATGAAGGTTTCAGTCATGTCTTGGCTGAATTTTCTCTGCCTTGGTCAGGTTTTCCTTTTTCCATGCTCTGGAATAGCTTTTGTTTTTTTTGTTTTGTTTCTCTGAGTCTATTAGGGTTGTGAATGCTGAATTTCTCATTGAAGTTGAACTATACCTCCTAGGTTTAGATTTTTAGACAAGCTCCAAATGGTCCTTTCAGCAGGGTCAGGCCAGGTTTTCCAAAAAGCTCAACTCAAGCAGGAAGCAGATGGCCAAATGCCCTCCAGGCTTTGGAAATAAACTGGCTTCAGAGTCAGTTACCAATCCGCTGGAGTGCATTGATTTAGGAGGAGCAGAACACAAAGAAAATGAATATCTGCTAACACATTTCATGACAGCTTGTCTAATAAATTCATGATTTAGTAACATGATCCATTATTGCTGCAACAGGCAGATTAGGTTCTTTGACAGAGTGATTAGAGATAAGAACAGTCTGTGAAGCTGCAGATAAAAAAGGAGGTTGATATTCATTCGAAGGCAAGTTGGTAGAGTGGGTTATTAGTCTATTCGCAGGACAGGAAGAGTATTTCACCAGTGGATCTCCATTCTTCAGTAAAAACTGGTTTATGTCAGAAAAAAATTACTTCTTAGCACTACCTAACCCTGTGATATGGTTACCTTAACAGCTACAGTAATACAAACATTGCTGTTCATGTGCCCAAAGCACTCCTATGTTGTCACAGCTGTAATCCCATAATTGAGAGATCAGTTTTCAGGGAAAGGAAAGAGGCAGCAGTGGTTAAAATCCAATTTTGAAACCACAAGAGCCAGCGCTCTCACTAGATCTCACAGCTAAGCAAGGCTAGATCAGCAGATGGAAGTGGTGACCGAAGTAGAACTAAGTGATTGACCTTCTCATATTGCACTACAGCCTCTTCCATGACCACAGCAGTCCTGTGAAGGCTCGGGAGTGTTTCCCTGTTCTTGGCAAGGACTGCACAGTACTAACCAAGACATTAGTCTGGTCACTGGAGGACCAGGACAGGCAGAAGGCTGTTAGTGTCCAATACATTCATTATAACTAGATATGACATAACCAAACATCAGATTTATTAGCTAGCTGCATAATTCCCATCAACTGCTTGACAACAAGACAGCCAGATCCTCTTCTGAGAAGCTTCTACACAGCAGCAGTTGAGGAAAGTGTTTCTAATGAGTCACGTCCAGAGAAAACAAAGAGCCCTTGGTTTAAATTGTTCTACTCTCTTTTCTGCACAGGAATATCATGATTTCATTAACTCTGACCTCATCTACCAGCTGTTAAGAAAATACTGGTATTAACCAAAAACATTAGCTAGGAAAAAAAAAAAATCTGTAAGAGTCATCTAGTGATTCTCATTATCATTGGACAGATGGATCTGAGGTCTACGGGACTGGGCAGGAGAGCTCAGCAGTGCCAGAGGCTGTGCTGGAGCATGAACTAGACTGGCAGCGCTAACACCACTGAGCTCAGCATGTGCATGCATGGCAGAGGTATCTAGATGCTCTCTGGTGGCTACTAAGCCTACTAAGTCAAAGAAATATCCCCAGGTAGTATAAAACATAATAGACCATTTTCATAAAACTATACAGTAAAGCACATGATCCAGCAGCCCAAAGCAGTCCACAAGCAATCGGGGAGTGCCTTCCTGCCTGCTGTGATGAGACTAAAGAGCAGAGGGCTTTTGTCAGACAGTGGCTACTGAGCTGCAGTGTGACAGCATGGAAGACCAGGAAATAAGCTATGTATCAGGAGATTTTCAGTCTCCACGTAAGCGAGCACTGAAGCACGAAAATATTTGTGGTTGCTTGCGCCTAGTGAAAAGCAGCATGCTGTGAGGAAAAAGAACAGTCACACAAAAGAAAAAAATAAAAGATGAGGTAATTATGTGAATTAATTTAGTAAGTGAGGCACAAGAGCACCCAGATTTGTTTTCATTTGATGAAAAAAATCAAATCAAAACAAAACACCACAATCTTATTTAGCTACAGGAAAAAAAAATGTAACACTTAAGAGAAATGCATTTTTGAAAAGTATAGTTGTTTCTGGCTATTACCAAAATCTCAGTTTGCAGCAACAAAGGGACAAAAAGGAATATTTCTGTTCTTCCATTTTACTTGGCCTACCAGTGGTCACCAGCCATACGACTCTGGGCAAAAGAAACTTCTGAGCAGATTATGTCCTTCAAAGGGCTGCCATAGGGATTTCAGAGATTTCAGTAGTGGTACCCGGGTTTCCAAGTTTAGCTGTAAACTTCTAAATTTCTAAACTGACTTCAGTCTGAGCTAAGCTGTCCTGTTTCTCATCAACATATTATTTCTGGACTGTACAGCTAAGAATTTAGGTAAACCTAAGAATTCTTCAAATAGGATTATTTATGTCAGTGGAACATGAAAGTCCACTCACTTTGGTGTTTGTTACACATATTTGCATGCTGATGAACTACAAATTCTTAATGAACAAGCCTCTCAGCCCCTGTCACGCATGAAAGATTACTTCCAAAAATCTTTAAGCACCCTAGGATTAAATAGTTTCATTTAAACTGCTTTCTAATTACTTCTAAGAACAAAAGCAGCAGATCAAATGGGAAGAGTTGGATTTGCTAAAATAGCAGGTGAGAATACAGGTAGTGCTGAAATGATATGTCCATAAGTATGAAAAAATTTTCTTTAATACATATTTATCCCTAGCATTTCTGTGGCACGTTTAACATTACGAGCTGAAATTGGAAATGGGTTTTTCTTCCTGCTGAGTTAGGCATTTTCCATGAGGTGCTCATTGCATGTCAGATACAGTTTTTATTAACGGTATCAAATGTTGCAGGCTAATGGAGTTTAAGAAAAGCAGTCCTCCACATATTTACCAGAAAGACATTGCATACGAGGCACTGAATTCTTAATATGCTGTGTTGCTTACACTGATATAAACATTTTCAGACACTTGGGTCTCAGTTAAATCAAAGGCCTTGAAAACAATATTGGTTTGCACAGCTTTGTGTGCTTGGTGAGTGGAAGTAGCAAGCAGAGCATTCTAGAGAGACCTGTTGATAAGCGTTTTCTTGCTTACCAAGAGCAGAAAAATAGCCCAGTTGTAACCTGACTGAAGCTAATATTGAGCCAAAAAGGAGCTGAACAGTGATTAGATTTCCTGGCTTCCTTCCTTGTATTTAGAATATTTTACAGTCAGTTTAGCACTAATAAAAGGGATTTGAATAGCATTCCTGAAGAAGTTCTTTATGTGATAACTGGTTTCAAATCTGACAAGAGCCCCCAGATTAGGAAATTGTCATCTCCTGCTCTGTCATTTTTGCAGTTAAGCAGCTAGCATAAAGCAGAAGGGGCTCCCAGCTTTTCCTGAGCACCTAATGCTTCCATGACCTTGTTGTGGGATCTGTGCACTTCACAACAATACCAAGTTACTCACTCTCCTCTACAGCATGCATGTCCAACCCATAGCCTAGCACAGGTGGCAATGCAGCTGCTTCCCAGCCCCACGTTATAAAGGCGGCGGCTCTTCCCCACGGAGTGGCCCCAGGCATGCACTCATTGCTCAGCCACAACCAAACCATCAGCATGCTACTAATGCTGTGTTGACTTAACCCAGAACATGGGGAGGGCAGTGCTTTGCGGTGCTGAGTCAAGTGATGGCAAATAATTGTATGCATTTTGATACAGTGGCTAAACAAAGTGCTCTGAAGGGTGACAAATGCTCAGCCACGCTTTCTGTTTTAATAAAGGAGTCTGAGAATAAGTTTCAAGACTGCAAAAAAATCATTTATGTTTACAGCAGCATTTTCAGTTGATACATTACCTGCAAATTTTCAAATTGAACATACAGAGTTGCATTCAGATATTCAACTCAAAAATCTGATCATGTAACATAGGCCTGGATTTCAGCTGGCAGCTTAGAGCGTACTTCACAATGCAAGATGCAGCAAGGATTGGGCCTGCTGAGTGGATCATCTGCAGAGCCATGTCTGCATACTCTGTACTGTGTACTCAGTGTTCTTCTCCACCAAGCAGAGAGGAACAGGCTGTCCAAGAATACCTTACTATGACCATCTGAGTGCTTTGTAGAAATTCATGAAAATTTACTGTGCATCTATGGGGAAGAAGGAAGGCAAATTTGCAGTTTCCTTATTTGCAGAACAGGCAGAAATAGACAAAGGGAGTTGCCAGAGGCCATAAAGTCAGCATTTAAAAAAAAAGAATAAAGAAGCCAATTTAGGACCCAGTTAAGGATTTCTCTTCTGCAGTAGCCAAAGTAAGTGTGTTAAATAATTTGGCAAATATTTCAAAATTAACTATTTCCTCGGGGCAGAAACTGCGTCACTTTGTGTGACTGCAAGCTTCAGGCAAACAAAGGAATATGAAATAATCAAATCTTTAAAAGATTAGAACCGTACACTATAGAAATGAATCATTTCTAAAACAAAGGCAAATGAGGAAGAGGGGGAAGAACATGAATAACTCCCTGATAAACCAAAACTTTTCCCACAAACAGCACGCTCGGACATTGTGCAAATTCATGTTCAAAAAGGTTTATTTATTTTCTTACCACTGTGGAGAGCACAGAAAATTAACTTGTCTTAAGAACAACAGGCACAGTAGGCTGGCATTTATCAGTTCCACGCACTGTAAGGGTCTGAATACGACAGCCCTTTTCACTGGCAATATAAAAATGCTTTTGTGACTGCTGTGCAGGTCTAAAGAGTGGCAGTCAGTATGACAGATTCCGGCACATTTCCAAGGGAATCCCAGCATGCAAGTACGAGAAACTTCTTACCTGACAAGATAGCAAATTGTCTGTGTAGCTGTTCTATTATATCAACTGCAACCAGCGGCCGTATCTCCTGCTGCATGATTTCATCTGTGCAAGTGAAAACAGAAGTCTTCAGTGAGTTAATGAAACCCTAATGACAGCTTTTACATCCTCCAAGAACCCAGCAAAACAAAGACAATACCCGAAGGAAAAGATCCTGGCTTGACTATTTGTGCAGATGTCATATGACCAACACGGATAAGTTTACAATACTTACAGTCTCATCTTCAGCCTACTTACTTCCATCTATTGCCCAGCGATTTCTGAGAACTTTTCAAAAACCAGCTCCAATAGATTTGTCAGAATTTGTCACAGACTTGTTCAAGGTGACAGCTTGCCCCTCTCTAATTCATGTTCCATGTTTATCTACTGAATTTGGGCTCCCACATGAAGCAGCTTTTCAGTCTTTCACACACTGAAGTCTATTTCAGATACAGGACCACGTTCGTCTCCAAAAGCCCTGGTTTCTTCTTAAGGACTTTGTGTAAGCGGCCAACCCAGAACAGTTTCCTTCGTGATGCTTTTTCCGCTACAAGCAAGTACATAGTAAAAGGAGGAAATAAGGGCTGTGAGGCTTTCTTGTCATACAAACAAAGCCTGGTCTTTTAAAGTACACACTGAGAAGTTAAAAATACCTCGATAAGCAGCTGGGGAAAGACCATCACAGTATTTATGCGTGCGTTGATTGTGCGGTCTATACAGTGAGCAGCAACTATAATCTCACATTGAGTTAATGTGATATCTTTCTGCACCAGCCACTTACTAGAACAGTTAATTCCTGCTCTTCACCACAGTTTAAACCAGCAACATTTCTTTACTGGGGAACATCTGCCAGCTTAACTGGCAGGATCCAGGTTCATATTATATAGTACCTATTACAATCGGGCCTATAGCCACCATGCTGATTGAAGCAACAACCAGTCCTGGCTTTGTAGAGCTTGCCTCTCTACTAAGCTCAGTCTGAACAGCTTAGGTAGCAGGTGGAAGGAAGAAGGATCCATACGGACCAAAGAGCAGACAAAAGGAAAACAGCTGCTGTGTTTAAGCACCAAGATCTTCATCAACGTCAATTTAAGGCAGGTACTGAAATACTTTTGTGCACGTGGTTTAAAATACACTATCCAGAAAAAGACATGAAGCTCAGAGAGCTTTGTAATTGTTTCTCCTGAACCCTAGTCTGTTGCCCAGAATCCCTATGTTACTTTCAGATATCCATTATGATCCTTTCCAGAACTGGACATTTAGTTTTAAATTACACATAGCTTGGATTGTTTTGTTCCCCAATTCCTCAGATTCATTCAGCTTTCAAACACTTCACTGATGTCTTGAGACAGTAACTGCAGAGCAAGCGTCATTGCCCTCTCCTAGACAGAGGCTTACACACAATATGAAAAGAAGTGGCACAGATTTCGGCTTATACACAAAACAAGGGAATAATTGAAAGCAATTTGAAAAAAAAAAATCTTAAGGGGGCTGATTCTGCAAGTCTGGTCTTTTGAACTAAAGAGTGGAAAAGTCAAACCAAGATGAATGATACTATTTTCGATTTGATGTCCTCATTTGCATCCTGTTTATGAAGCTTACTGTCAGCTTCTTGTTCTTGCAGGTGGCTAAGAGCTACTGGCAGAGCAGAGTGATGAATTACAGCTAACAAGCTTAGTTTTAGTGATGTTCATAGAGCTCACTATTATTTCAGTCTTCTCCTATTGTCATGTATTTAGTGTTGTACAGAGTTTGCAGAGCTAAGGCTTAACTTTGGACATAGACTAGTTTACTTTCACTCTGAGCAGAGATATGCTGCACTAAGTAACTGCGTTGGGTCTCTGCAAAGCACCAAACCATGCAGTCATAGCCTAGGAGATATCCAAGATTCAGATCTGCCTGTAGCAGGTACAGCTTGTGTGCATTAAAAAAAAAATCAGAGCAACTGAAGATGTCCTAAACTAATGCAGGCTGCAAGGAGGGAGGAGCGTAATTTCTTTCAAAAACACAGTGGGACAAATGAGATTTGTTACCCTCTCAGTTTCTCGAAGGAAAGCCCACTGAACAGCTAGGGACAGATATCCAATTTTCACGTTATGCCTCTACAAAGATAACTAGAAATCCTATTTACTGGCCTTTGCTTTCAATACAGCACACGGTCACCTAGAGACTGAAGAGTGTCCTGATCTCCTCACAGGTATCCCACTGACTCCACGTGACATTACTAAAGGCAGCTGAGTGCCATGCTGGAGCAGTAATCTCACCCCTCCTCCCACAGCTTTTTCTTATCTCTGCGAGAAACGTTATCAGTCCTTAATCCTTAGACATCAGGATTCCCAGAATCTGCTTCATCCCCTTCTGACAACAAGCACTCTTGCACGGAGGAGGGACAAATGAACCAGCACAATGTCACCTGTCTTGCACATCTGTTAGAGAAAGCAAGAAGTCTGTGGACACACAAAGTAGTCTATAACCTGCCACTGTGAGCTGCTGGCTTCACCTGCTCTTCTAAACCCCTTAGATTGAGTCTTATGCCAATTCATTATCTGTATGGTGGAAGTACAGTGATACCAGCCAATAGTCACAAGACTACTCCACATTTTTAGGAAACTGAAACTGGCAAAGCAAACAAAATAACAATCTATTACATTTTTTGTTTTGCTTTAGTCTGCTGTTTCCCTTACGGATCCCATTCTGGACATGCCTGCAATTAAGCAAAGGCAAAACTAAACCATTTAAAATATACAAGGTTACTTATTAGGAAGCCAAGAACACAATAAGCCCAATTTCTCCACTAGTCACTTGAAAAGAGTATACCAACAGCCTTGTTTAGGGACAGATAAATACTACAATCCAAGGACCCCACAACAAAAAGGGCCTGTAATATATGAATGCAATTTTCAACAGGTACTGACAAGCATCTCCATATCTTTGGAGAAAGACTCCTAGCATCCTTCAGACAGTCTACTCGAAATATTCCTCAGTCACTTCAGTAGTAATATATATGTCTTTGTCAAACCACATTGTGGCAGCAAGACAGAGGTGGACAAGAGAAAGCAGGTGTTTAGACCAAATACAAAAAAAAAAAGGAAGTAGGAAAAAAGATCAAAATACGCAAACAGAACGTGAACTCTCGGAACTGAGATTTACCCTGGAGCATCCACTGAAGAAAGCATTGCTGATTTCAGAGTCTGGAAGATGCAACAATATTGCAACAACTGTAAAGCCCAGCAGGTAGACAGGTGCACTCAGGTTGGGGTGACCACCTCTGAGCTCATACCAGTCACATAAATGGAGCAAAGGTTTCTGCTGTGGTAGAAACTGCCACAAGGAGGCTCAACAGAAAGGGAAAATGAACTAGATAACATGCTGCTATTTCTAGCCCCTCACAGACTTGCTCATACACCCTTGAGTAGAACAGAATTCCACCCCTCCGCCCCACTTCATATTGCTGCTTTAGCAGCTTGCTTTAGAAGTAGCTCATTTCTGGTTTCTAAAGATGCTTTTCTACCGCAAGAACGTTGTGGTGTAAAGATAAAATGGAGTAATGGAAAGAAGAACTCTAGAGAGCCAGGCAAGCCTCTTCTAATTCTGTCTGGGTAAGACATTCTCCAGTGAGCCACATGGGACTGAGCCTCCATAAACCCCACACGCTGCAGGAGACAGTCAGATAATGAGAAAGGTGACATAAAATACATTTGGTGACTAAGAATCACACATGCAAGTAATACAGCGTAGCTCACTCACTGACATGAGTGGAGAGGATAATGTAGCAGAAGAAAAAACAAACAGGAGGTTAATGAAGTCTGAAACAACAAAGGAAGGCGTCTTGTGGGCACCAAAGGCAAACCACATCACATGGTAAGAAACGCCTGTAGCAACAACACACAAGGAAATACTTGCCCTCTTGCATCTTTATCTCGATCAGTGCTTCAGGTATGTACTGTCCGATACAGACGATTTTGTAACATCACTGTAGCACAGAGTTTCCAATAGAAGTTCCAGTCCTTGGAAATGTATCATAGAATGGCTTAGGCTGACAAGGACCTCAAAGACCATCTAGTTCCAACCCCTTTCCATGGACAGGGTTGCCACCCACTAGATCAGGCTGCCCAGGGCACGATTACTTGGGGCTGATAAAGGAAGTTTTTAATCTTTGACTAGAAGAAAAGCCTGGGAAAAAAATTCTTAAAATCCAACCAAAAACAATCCTACAAGTCTGAGTTTGTTTAAAGCCAAGACATTTTGCCCGATGTTAGTGAGCCCTAATCAGTTCATGTCCTGCATGAGATTTTATCCCAGGATGTCCTGTGGGCTTTCTGGCCTGTGTACTGCAAGCCACATGCATGCAAGATGTGGAATACAGCCTCTTGGGCAAAAGCAACATACTCTTCCTGTGGGATATATACCACAGCTGAAAAAATCCTGCTTTACGAGCATGACATCAGCATGTCAGCCTAGCAGCTGCAGGCTCATACTTCAGAAAAGCTTATGGGCATGTTTTTATTCACCACACAGGGGCACAAAAGTCAATGGAAAAGTCTTAAAAAAGCTGACGAGTCATGGGAGCTGGATAATTTTCTTGGTTCGTTGCACCTTTTTAATATCTGCAGATTTGGCAAACCCTGGTCACTCCAGAGCAGTCCTCTCCTCCAGCAAAGATGAGTGTAGCCGTGCAACTGGAGATCATATCAAAACACACACCAGCCAAGTGGCTGGGACACAGTTATCCTAGCAATCTTCATTCAAGCATTTCCTAGCTTCTGTGCAGTATTAACTTTATTTGCTCAGCTTCTCAAATTTAAAAAAGTATAGTTTTATTGATCAAACAGTACTATGTGAAACAATGCCAGCACCACACACAGGTCACTAAAGTTGAATCTTTACACATACTATGTAGATCTTCACTACTTAAGCTAACTGAATTTGCCAGGACAATTAAGATGTAAGCAAGGATGTGATACTACAGGAAAAAATGAAGCAAGTCAGTTCATGTACTCCTTGTTCTCCTCTTAAACTGCTCTGTGTTCAGTTCCTAGCAGAGATTGTTCAAGTTTTTGCATGTAAGACCAGTTTCACTGCAGAAGCATTAAGCCTTGCACAGTTTCCCAAGCTGTTCTACCAAGAGGTAAGGAAAAAAAGAAAAGCAATTACTACAGCCATCTGCCCAACACTGCTACTCCTCCCTCCCATGTCTCTAGGGAAGCTAGCTTGCATTGTGCTGCCCAGTTTTTAAGAGGAAAAGCATTTAGTTACGCTTCATAATTCCTCACTCAGAAGTGAAATATGCTTGGGTTTTCCCCCACACACTTGCCTATTTCACTCCTCATCACAGCTGTATTCATTCCTGCAGCAGGTCTGGAGCACAGCACACAGACTGCCACCTTCAGAGCTATGCCAACAGCAGCTGATTAAAGCTACAATGAATACAATCTTGTTTCCTTCTCTCTTAGCAGAGAGAAACTGGTTTATATGCTAATGGAAACTAATGGTTTCCAACAGTGTTTGAAATATGATCTGCTGGAGTGAAAGGTTGGATTGTGCCAAGCGGACTGACACACCAGTGCCTTTTGCTCCATGAAGGACAAAAAAAGGCAAGGAGCCATAACAGGGCACTGGGGCTTCTTTGTTATTTAGTGACTGATCACTACAACTGCTTGGCCTTCTGTTGACAAGAGGAGGGAAGAGGCTTGCTTCAGTTGCCCTCATCTGAAGTCACTAATCTTGGAATAATGGGTTACAAATTTCCAGAGCAAAGTTAATCTCTTCCTAATGACAGTCTAATATGTAGTTCACATTTATATTATACTGTGGGAGAACTAGGGAAGGAAGACAGCTGGGAGAGAAATAAGATATTTGGTAAATCGGTGGACTACATCAACCCACTTTTACACTGCACAAGCTCAATCGAGAACGACCTTGCAGCACTGGAAGCAAAACTGTGGAATGGGTGGGGATAAGAAAAATCAGACTGCTGATGTGGTGGACAAGAATCAGACAGGGTTAAGCAGAAGGTCAGAGACTTCATTTGAAGAGCATGAAAGGATACCAAATGTTAGGCATTCTCATTCTTCTCTAAAATTACCAAAAGGCATCACAAATCCAGAGTTCAGAAGTTGTTGTGAACTACCTAACCCACAGGTCAAATAATCTCAACTTCTGTGTTTTCTGGCCATGAATAACAACCCACACAGTTTGCAAAGTGTATAGCACAGCTGAGTTAGATTTTAGGAATTAAATATATAGGAGAGAGTCAAACTTTCATGTCATCATTGAAGAAGGTTTAGGCGGTCTGAAGTGTTTGAAAACACTGTCCAACCAGAATTCCCCATGCAAGTCTTTCCTTTCCTGAAGTCCAAAAAGTGCTTCCAGGTTATTGCACTAGAGAAAGAAGCTTTGTGTTTGAGTTTCTTTTTAAAAAATTCTATTCATTTCCCTTCCTCACCATTTGTGCCCTTTGTTTATCTTTTGATAAAGTTTATTTTTCCAGCCCAGACAGAAAAGCAGCAAGATCAGTTACTGATACGAGTTGGCCACAAGCGCTACAGATTTTTTGCTCTACTCAGAAGAACAAAGAATCCAGCTACCAACAGCAAGGAAAGCCCATCCTTTCTCTCATCCTTCTGCAGTGCTGCAGGCAGGCATTGTGGCGAATCAGAATTCCCACTCATTTGCAGGTCAACATTGCCATTATGTAACAGGAAAATTTCTAGTTTATCCTCAGATCACATCAGCTGTTAGCAAACTGCAAGGACTTTTTGAGGACTTACTCGCAGTACCTTTCAAGTCACAAGGAGTCCAGCCTGCTTCCTCTTTACATTGGAAATGTAAGTGAATCAAGTTACTTTGGATCCAAACATGAACTTCCCCCTGGCCCAGAGGCGTTAGACCCAGGCTTCCTGGTGCCTGCCAGTTCAGCACAGCCTTCAGGCACATGCTTAGGGCAAGGTTAAGTTCGCATGCAGCTGCACTGAAACTAGAGGAAATGTACACATTCCTGGAGTGCTGTTTTGTTGAACATTTAAATGTCTTTTTCCACGATGATAGAGAACAGCCAGGAAGTTCAGACACAGAATTAAAACCTGTTCCGAGAGGATCCCAAGGCTCAGAAGTAGGCCTTAGTGAGAACTGTCAACTTCACTATTTGTAGTTTAAAAAATGAGTTACTCACTCCAGTCAAACTGGTGGGCAGGCTGTCACCAACCCAAGCAGGATGGGTCCCTGCTGCTATCATAAGCTGTGCTGTTACTATTAACATGAACCCTCCAGGATTTCTTTCAGCTATCTGAGCCAACTTTAAAAAATTTTGGTATAGAGTTCCCTAATGGAAGAAATTGATTTTGCTGCATTTTCCAGGTAACCACTTCTTGAAAACAGTTTTTTTTTTTGTTCCTGTTTGGCTCTTTGGTGTGTACAAATGATTAATGATTGCCATGAAAGTTGAACTATAACAACTAATGCAGAATAATTAAGGAATACACTCTCGCTGTTTAATTTAGGCAGCTTTATATCCTATCCTGTTATGAAGACACTTAATATAGTATTGCTGTAAAATGGTACAGTATCCATAAACAAAGAACAAAAGAAATACCATTCCACATCATTTGCACAGCAAAATAACTGTTCTGAAACAGATGTTACTTGATATCACAGAGCACAAAAGGTGGGGATATTACATAGCAAATGTTATGTTCAGCTTCCTTACAAAACAATCTTTCCTGATTAAAAGACATTCAAGGCCAAGGTCTAATCTCAGCAACACCTTCAAAGACTAAATCTAGACTTACAGCAGCATAACCCAGCACTATGTCTAGCCCCTCAGCAGTAAACATTTCTTGATAGTTTCTAATTTTTGAAAGAGAAAAGTTTATTATCTTCCCAGAAATCCATGCTTCACAGCGACACTGGATTGCTGGAACACAAATTCCACAGAACAGAATCCAATAAGAGATAGTTTCACATTTTCATACTGTCTGCTAAAAATCCATCATGAATAACAAAAACCACATGTGGTAAACTGCAAAGCTAAAATACATTCACTATAATACTTTGATGCTAAGACAATCAAGAGATATGGCAGATTGGCTAGCAGACTTCATTCCTTCCACCCCAGGGGCTGCCAGCAGACAGTTTCACAGCCGAAACTTTATCTAAGAAAGTCTCTAAGAAAACTGGCTCAGTTCTGAACTATTGCATCCAGCAAAGTCATTTTAGTGACTATCCATATAATTACATTATGAGGGACCACTCAGGTCAGGAGTGGAAGGACTGTTTTCTTGCTCACTCCTGAACAGCGGCCAGTTAGTTCAAAAATACTTCCCCGGTTGCTGCCATTGGAGACAAGCAGTGAGCCATGGCAGCCTTCACTGCCAGCAGCACATTGAATACACAGCTCAGTAACAAGACAAACTGCTCACAGCCAGCCTGTCTGCCTACGGAGACCCAGCCATCCCTCCAGCAGTCTTCTCCAAGCTATCATCACCACTTCAGTTCAGCTACCCATTAGAAAAAGCAACAGAAACATTTAAAGAGCGGTGCCTCCCCCTCAGAGCCACAAACACACTCACAGGCATGTGCCCTCCCTTGTGTTGCAGGCTGGCTTCTCTGGAGTCCTGCTGTGGTAACGAGTCGATAGGAGGCAGAGGGGAAGGATGGCGAGAGGCAGCCTTCTGAGGAAGCAGTCCTGGATCTAACCAGCAGTGCACCAAAGAGCTGACACTCTCCTGGAGCAGCGTGCACAAATTGCTTAGTAACTGCTTCAGCGCAAACCACAGCGGAGACCTCTGACACACACCGTACCCAAGCTTTAACACTCCCCAAGGTGCAGCTGGCTTCTTCCTTCCCAGGCAGCCCTCCACTCAGATCCTTGGACACTTCAGAGGTATTCAGAGCTTAGCATGGACAAATAAAAGCACATCCCTACAGAGACAAAACAAATTTGCTTGCCTAGACGAAGGCATGGAAAGTGCTCTCATTAAAATAACTTTAAATAGTAGGGTGTTAAGGGCCAAGGGAAACCAGCAGCACTGCTGTGGATAGCTGTCTTGGAGGACTACCCCGAAGGCACACCCACAAGCCACAGCACAGTACTGTTATTTAAAGACAAAGTAAAAGACTGCACGAGATCTAGGAGTTCAACTGGAAACACAAAGCTAGCATTTGAGCACAGGAGTAAGCAGTTCTAAATACCCAAACCAACAAATACTACACAAGTTTGTACGGCGCATGAAGAAAGTATCCATGTGCTTCCATGTTCACGTGACAACGGTAACACGGCGGCTGTACCTGGGGCAATACTGGCTCATCACTGTAGCTACAGTTTTATTGATAAAGCCATTCCTGCACTACCGCATACTTGGGAGCTCAGTAACCTTAGCGACAGGTCGCTCCTTTCCTTGAGAACAGCTGAGCAGCTGTAGCCCAGGAAGGACGATGCAGCAGTAGTACTCTGTTTCTTCTACAAGCCCTGCCGTCGGTCTAGCTCAGAAGAGACAAGTGTCATCTGTGATACTGATACACAAATAGAGGCACAGGGACAGGAATGCAGCTCACCAGCAAACCTCAGTTTCCTTTACTTGTAAAATGAACAGCAGGCCAAATTTGCTAATACAGTCAGGCTAACGGAATGGATCTCCATCTTAAGGACAACACACCCAGCATTTCCACCGTTCCCCCATCATCCAACCAACACAATGATGGAGTAGTATAGCGTGACAAAACTGGACCTTGTATGTAATTACGGGCAGATGCCCAAAGTAGAGCATCACCATACTAGAGCACCAGATACATATAAGACAGCTTGGGATGAAGGTAGACTAGGACAGCAGCAAGATGCAGAGCTTTTTTTTTTTTTAATACACACTGTGCTTTCCTTCTTCAGCCTCTCCTAAGCTGCATGCTAAGCAAAGAAATTTACCAGCTGTACCACATGCTTAATGTTGCTCTGCTTCCCACACCGACACAAATGTTCACATGTAAACAATTTACAATCAAGCTGTCTCCTATTCCAGCTACGTTTTACTCACGGGAGGGGTGACTGTGGGTGGGAGCTTCAGCACAGAGAGCACACAACAGCGCAGTTGCAGTCCCAGACCCAGCTCTAGACAAAGGCAGAGCTGGGTACAGCCAAGGTCTGCCGTCGTGCAGTGCCCTCTCCTGGGCAGCACCCACAACCTTCCTGCAGAAGCTCATCTCCGGGAGCAAAGGAGGGTAAAGCACTAAGGGGTTATGGTCAAATGACCAATCTATGCTGGTAAGCATGCCAGATCATTAGATCCTAAATAAGAATAATTTTGATCCTGCCTGTAGAAGTTTTGCAGGCAAAACAGCAGATCCAGCTGTGGAGACAGAAGGCTAAACGTTACTCTGCAAGGGAACACAAATGGCTAACCTCACACAGGGCTCATGGACATGGAGAGGAACGAACTTGCCTGAAAAGGGGCACAAATAAGTTCCCCCTCAATCCACAGGCATACTCAAAAGAAAGTTCATCAAGAACTTAAAGTTCATAGATAAATGTTAAAGCATCAGGTATCTTTCATTTGCATAATCAGTAAATATAATTTCAATGTACATCTGCAAGATGTTACTGCCAGGTTCAGAAGGCTTGGTCCTGCCTGTATCAGTTGAAAGCTATTTTGTCCCACCAGCATTTGGAATAGAGTACTGATGTTTCAATTTTGTGTTTCTGGTAAGTACCTGCAGTACCAACAAAAGTTTAAATTAAAAAAATATAAATTCAAGGACCTGATTCTCAGTTCCAGTGCACCATCTGAATGCATATATCATCCATGTGTTCGTGGCTGTAAGTATGGCACTCCAAAAGCAGGACACGGAACAGCTCATATCCCAGTGCCTCTAACTCAGATCCTCTTCCCAGATTCTTTTCACTGCAGGACCAGAAGGGACCACCATGTTCATTGTGTTTGACTTGTTGAATACACAAGAAGTTCACAGAAATTGGATTAAACCAGCATTTTAGAAAGCTCTTTAATCTGATGTTAAAGGCTGTAGTCAAATGCAAATCCACTGTTTCCCCTGCAGTTGGCCTAATGTAGAGAAATTGGCTTGTGTTCAAAGTGCTCACTTTAATTTCCAGCCCAATGATTTTTCTAGTTTTACTAAAATAAAAATAAAATTAATATTTCCCCTATTTACATCTCCTTACTGGCAGATCTTCCTTAGTCTAGCTGTAAAGTCAACCTGCACAGGTTCAAGAGAGGATAAGTATCCCATTGCTTCACCTCTTCCCATCTCACCTTAGCTATTCCTAATGCTAGCAGAGAATGACCTCATTTAATTAAAAGGATATCAGTTTCATAATCAGATCTTCAGTCATACAGACCGTGGTTCCTTGGAGCATGCTGCTGTGGAGCCCTCTATCAAGGTGCTGACCAGAGTTTAGACAAATAAGTGCAATCCTGTGTTTAATGACTTAGATAAGAACAAGATCTGAATATGAATGAGGTGTAGCCTCTGTGCAGAACAGACTTGCTGAGGCACCTAGCTTAGAGGTAAAACAAGAAATGTTTGGTCAATACTTTTTGTCTGCTGCAGAAGGCTGGAGGATTTTGTGCCCTTGAGAAATTGAATGATCCCTGAACTGGGACAAAAAAACCATCTGTGAAAGACACTTGGCACAGTCCAAATATTCATAGATAGGAAGCTAGGCTACTACAACAAAGCATTCCTTTCTACTCGAGCACCAGTAGTTCTATTAGATAATGTCACATGGGTGAAGGAGGAGAATCCATGACAAAGAAACCTTATTGAGCAAGCTAATCCACAGAAAGATCCAGATGATAAAAGAAGCAACAGAATTCATACACAAGACCAACATATCACAACAAAAGTGGGTCCTTAAGTGGTACTTGAAGATGCAAATCTGGGTGAAACTGCAGAATAAGCTCCACTGGCAGAACCAGGGTGAGAGCTCTGCACAGACTCTGACCTCCCTGTACGTCAGCATCATTTTTCCCTGAAGTCTTCCAAACAAACTGAGCTATCATCTTGCGGTAATAAATCCTGCAAGTTGACAAAACATTACAAATTACAGCAATCTGTCTATTCCTGTTTAATGCTTTTCCATTTTACTGAGTTGTTTCTTGTTCTGGTACCCCAGGAGGAATGAGGAAACAAACACCCAGAAGGCCTCTAGTATAACTTGCCCTTTGAGAATTTGTTCTCTTGATCTTCGCTACAGTACTTATTTCTCAAAACTTTTTAAATGGAAATCAGACTGTGCCCTCCCTGTTTTCATTACCATTTTCTAGGCTCTTTTTGATTAGGTGAGCAGCATTCTGTACTGTACAATAGCAGCAAAGCAGTGTGCATATCAGTAGGAAGAGGTGAAGAGAGACAAAAGCATTTAAGATAAGGATCTTTGTTACAGAAATCTGTGGAAACCAGAATATTTTAATTATTTCCTTCACAATGAGAGCTGACTGAAGAAAAAAAAGGAAATATCCCAAGTTCCCTAGGTAGCATTTTATGTCAGAGAATAATAGATATTGAATACAAATAAAACAAGAAAAAATTCTGACCAATGCATGAGGAGGCACTGTGACTGGATCTGCATGAGTTTTGAAATACCTTCCACCTACACTGCAGATTTCAGTCTTCACTTGATACAATCTCAGTCACTTTCCCCAGTAACCAGTGCCTTTGTGAAAAAGCCAGCCATGTAGGAAAGGAAGGTATTTCTCATTGACTCACTCCTGAAGGCAGAGGTGCTCCAAGAAGTACAAGAAATTTCAGCTTGGCCCCATCCAGGTGGGATTTCTTTCTGCAGGGAGAGCTAAAGAGGCCATTTAAATCCTCAACTGCCCTGCACCCATTTCCAATACGTCAGTTCCCTTTCCTTCCTGAACAGACAGATCTGAAGAGTTGCTTTTTATTTCCTGCAGTAATAGAGACACGGCAGTGGGACAGAGCAAATGCCCATGATTGCTGGACAGTCATAACTGCAGCATTCTTCTGTCCTAGGGAAGGACAAAATCAGAAGTGTGATGTTAGCACAAGAGATAGGTCTCCAAATTACTGACAAAGAGGATCTTGCCTGTTTTTGCAACATCTGCAAAATCCTGAATAGCTTCAGTAATGAACTGCGTATTCCTCAGCATCTGCAGATTCATTGCCCTGTTTTATGAAGTCACCAGCCTTGAGCACAGTTTAAAACCACACATTTATTAAGTTGAAAATATATAGTCTGCATGGAGCCTCAAGCCTGACAGCGCACAGAAACGTGGTCCAATCAACCAATGCTCAACTATCCACGTCAAGCTCATTTAGCGTGTGGTCCCTTGTGAGCTATTGGAGGACTCAGGCATCACAATATAGGTATATGAAGGGCATCTGGGGACAGAGGGGACATTTTTGGCAGGAGATGTCCTAATGCATAAAGGATGTTAATCAGCAGCTAGGTGACATGAATAGTCATGTCACTGTTGAAAAGACAGGAGTTTCTGTCCAAGAATGTATTTCATGACGAGAGGCTATCCTTCACTTTCAGTTTCAAGATCTCTTGTGGGGCTAAGAGCACTACAAGGAGGGTCATCTCTGGACTGGAGTCCCTGCCTCAGTTCTTGTCTGTCTTTTCAGAGGCTCCTTCCCCTTTGTTTTCAGCTATCACACCTGCACACCACAGATCCACAGAGTCTCAGGGTTACGTACTGGCACTCACAATAGCACTTGCTGTTTGCACATCAGATGCCAAAGAGGACTTAAGAACTTGTAGACCAGCTCAGACAGCAAGATCCTGCCCCTGGCAGGGCTCCTTTTCCCTATGTCCTATGGCAAGCTAGGGAGGACTGAGCATTTATCACTTGCTTTCGGTTTTTTTTTTTTTTTAAAGCATTCCCTATTTTCATTTCTATATGAACAGGTGACTAGAACCACCCTTTCAATCACTAAAAACAAATCACACTGATTCAAAGGAAGCCTTGAACTTGCATGATCCAGACTCTGGGTTAGCCCAGCCCAGCACTGCCTGCTACTGGCGCTGCTGATCAACTGTAGGTTACCTGCAGCTGCATTTGCCACAGATATTAAATCCAGAGAACAGCGTACATGTAGACAGCTAAGTACACAAGAGGAATTTAATTCTGGATCCATTAGGATGAATATGGTCTGAAATAAGATGTGGCCACAGGAGGTTGATCTATTAGCATTTAATAGATTACGCAGAAAAATAAAATCTACTTTCTCTTCAGCAAATGCCATGGCATCAGAAACTCAGTTACCATTCCAGAGAAATGGTAATACATGTTTCTCACATGCTGTAGCTGTGGGCAGGAAGAACGTTCAACCCTTGTAAGGCTCAAGCCAACTGAACCGAGGCACTCAGCTGTATCCTCCACAGGAAAGGAGTCTGCTGCTGTCGGCCTGACTGCACCCATGTGGCCTCATTTTCTGCTGTAGTTACCTATGTCTTCCATCTCCTCTCACTGTGGTATTTTGTACAATAGATGCAATTATCCAAGAGTATTTAAAAGGCTCCACAGATGTGGTTTGTATGTGAAAAAAGCTCTGTACTTCGGAATGCCTGAAATATTACTGAGTAAGCACTAGCCAACTAATGCTAGGCAACAGCCCAGCTGGATCTTTACATCTAGAAAGGGCATCTCCCCATGACAGTAAAGTTAGAACATGCCATGGAGATCCATTACGCTGCACTGTCACTGTGTTCAAAGAGAGCCATCCTCAGAAAAAGGCACACATGCAACCCCAGAGCTTGTCAACAAGTCTTTGCTAGTAGTAAGAGACTGGTAAGATGGGGCATGCATGGTCACTACATGCAATTGGAGTTGTCACCTATTTATTTTCACAGCTCATGCAGCTCTAATAGATGCAGCTGAAGGCACTTTGTTCCTAACAATAACATAACTTCATCCCTTTGTATGGCCTCTGTGGCAGAATTTAAAATGAAAGCAGAAAAAAAAATTTTCTGCCTCACAAAATGGAAACATGCTCAGGCTGAGTTGACACATTGCCCATTCCCTAGCAGAAAATAATTTTCCAAAGCACTTCTGCCCGTGACAGTATGCCAGGTCATCTCTCAACATGCTAGGCAGGGAAGGTGTTTCCCTGGGAACAGTAACCATGGCAAAACCAGTGTCTTCCCCTTTCTACTACCTGCAGGAGGAGAAAGAACAGCAGATGCCTGCGCTCTGCCTCCAGTAGGTCCACAGACCCCCAGAGCCATTCGCAACCTGGAAGGACCCGATCAAAGACTCAAAAGGAAAGGGAGAGGAATTTTGTTCCTTTACTCAGATACCAGGCATTTCTGTCATGCTACACTGTAAACTCAGAATGCCTCATTACAAAGAGTGCAACTGGAAACATCAGTGTTAGTGAAAAGTCAGCCAAATATAACAAAGCATAGGTAGGCACTGAGCCCAAAAATCAGTACGGATAAACAGCCAACAGAAACAGAGGTACAATGGGATGGCTTTGCAGTTTTCAAACCCTGGCATTGTGCATTAGAGCCCTATTAAAGAAAACATTTGCAAACCCCAATTTGCTGTACGCAGTAGTTGCCAGCAGATCACCTGCTTTTGGTCTATCTCTTTTTCTGCAGAATGGTCTCGATTTCCCAGACTGAACACAACTCTCAGATACACGAGTTTCCAAACAGAAATGATCAAGGAAGAACCAAAGCAGGCTGCAGCTTTAGCCCACGACTATTTTGAAACAAGAGTTTTGCTGAAGAGCTAACTAAATTATAATCATTCAGCTTGAAAGTGCAATCACATTGCATGCTTTTGGGGATCTTTTTGTCATATACTAGTGAACGTGTTATATACTTCTGGATTCAGGTTTGGAAAGTAGTTATCCAAGTAAATAAAGCAAATGATAGCAAAGGACTCTTCAATGACAACGAACAGAAAAAACGCTCAGTGATTCAGCAGACTTGAAAGATGATGAAACAGTCAACAGCATAGATTTAAACTAACATCATTCCACTTCAGAGTTAACATGCAATTAACACATTGCCAGGACACCAGCACCTTACACTAGGAACTCACTCAGCATAGAACACTACCCTGTGCCCAGTCTGAATCGCACAGAGCACAAAAAGCTGGCGGTCCAAATTTCTGTTACAGTACAGACTCACAGGGAGAAAGATACTGAGCTTCTATGCAGTAATTTAGAAGCAGTGTGACATGGTCAGCTAGGTCATGAGACCCACTGCCACATCTCTTTACATTAATTTCAAAGGGATATTTTACATGCACAATGTATACCTTCTCTAGACACACGTACAGAAAACTCAGTATCTGACACCCAAGTGAAATAAACATTTACTCAGAACAAGTTGAGCATTCCTTTTAACCTTCTCTGGGCCAAATCACTGCAAATATCCCAGACATATACAGCCAAGCCAAATGATACAGTCATACCAGAGTTAATATCGAGTTCAGCCAGTTGCCTTTAAATTATTCACCACTGGCTCCTCAGAAAAAGCATTAGAAAAACAAGCTCCTTTCATAAATCTCCTAGGAATGCAGTGCAGCTACCACTAAAAGATGCTATTACTTTCAAAGATGCTGCACATACCTTTCTTCGCCATACACTCCAGTCTAATGCATCCTCCTATAAAATCATGGTAAGATTTCATTTCTCCCTCTGTTATCCGAACAGCAGTGAAAGGTAGATTCCTGGGCACCTGTTGTCCACATTTCTGACACCGAGAAGCCATTGCCAGAGCTCAGGAGACTCTTGTCAGGAATCTGCTCTCTGTTCGCTGGAATCCAGCCTGGTTCTTCAGCTGTCAGTCCAGGCTGGTGACTTTATCCTACTTAGTTCATTCAAGGTCATCCTCGCCAGCAGGATGTTCGCCATTGCAATTGGCTAAGACTTTTATAGGCTTACTGACTGTGTTTGTTTCTCCCTCCTTGCTTTCAATATCAGTTTACTTTATTCTCTCATTCAGAATGAAAGCTGTGAACCTCAGCACAGCCAGTGCCCTGAATGGCTTCCTTATCATTAATTTAAATCTATCCTACAAGCTACGATGAGAAGAAAGGATCTCAGAAGCACGCTGCAAGATCACAGGACGCCCCTTAAGAAGGGCACCAAATTTGTCCACAAAATTTTTCTTTAAGAAAACATCTTTCTTCGTGACTTTTGCTCTCTTCAAGGCTTTTGATTCTACAATTCCTCATGATTAACACTGGGGTTTTTTGACTTCTGCATTTCAGCTTGGACACTGCAAGGAGACTGCTCTGCAGAGCTGCTCAGCCAATTACTCATATGTCTGGCGGTGGTGCTGGGAAGCTGCAACTGTACAGAAAAGCGCTCTGCTGCTGTGCACAGTCCCTGCTCATAAGATCTGATAATCTAAATGAACAGAGTAGCAAATGGAGAACAGAAGGGAAGTACTGCTAGCAGATATACTCTGTTAACTGGGCAACCCCCACCCAAATGTTTCCTCCTTTAACAGAAGCTTGACACTCATATCTGGGTATTGGAACACACATTTTAAAACCTCTTCGAAGGTGCTGGATATTTGAGATTTTTTTCCCCCACTCTTAACTATTCCCATAATGAAAATTTACGGATCAGAGAACCTGGTGAAGAAACTAGTATTTAGAAAACTGAGTGCAGAGAGCGCTCAATCCTGATGTGGTAAAATGAAAAGGAACTTTTGCTGGAGGGGAGGAACTACATAGGAAATGCATAAATGGGCACAAGACCAGTATTGGTGACAGTGCAAAGAACACAGCAAGAACCTAATAAATCAGAGCCGAGCTGCAACCAGAGCTCAAACGCAGGGACCTGCACACAGAACAAGCATGCTGCAAGGATCTTATATGCAAAGAGGAGAGGCTTTGCTTTCCTATGCCTCGGTCACTATCACTTGATGGCACTTCTTATAGCTACATCCAGCTTTGTTCAGCTCGTGACCATCTCAGATCACACCTAAAAACAGTGGAAAAGGAGAAAACAAACAAATCAGAGATTGAATGAGAGGGGATAAAGATGCACAGAAGAAAAAAAAGCAAAGTCTTACATGATGCTGCTACTAACACGAATAACTACATGGACAAACAAGAACGCCTGGTGGCTAAAGCACAGACGTGTTAACTCAGCCCTACTTCTTTCCTACCAGTTCCAGTGCTCTCCTACTACAGTGTGCCATTTGAGCTTCCTAATCCTTCCCTTTTGGTGATAGAAAGCTATAAAAGATATCCCCACCATTAAAGGTTTACCGCATGCCACAGATCTGATCACCCTTCAATCTTCGCCAAACCCCTGCCTGCAAAGTATTCAGCTACAGGGCACGAAGTTTACCTCAGGGACTAAGTACAGCAGAGCAAGGGGTAGGATGGATGGACAGAAATATCTGTTTATTGTCATGTAAGTTTATTTCATGTATGTTTCACAGGCAGCTGGACTAGCTTCTCTGGACATCAGAAAGCTCTGACTCTGGAGCACTGAGAGCTGCCCTGTTTCCTACTACACAAACAATTACCCTCTGCACCAGACACATCTGCCAGGAGATGCTGTGGTGACCAGTTTACAGCAATACTTTTACATAGCACTTTAACAAATATGTACTCAGCATTTGTAATTGATGTTTTCACCATTTTCTTTCTTTGTCTAAAAGGTATCAGCCTGACTGAAAGCAAGTTACTGCTCCGTAAACACAGACGAGCACAGTGAAGTGAACAGGTACAGAAGAGAGGCAGGAATGTTTCCAGAGATTGTCACAGAACGGAGGGGAGTTACTTCCCTGCTGCTCCAGACAACCACAGCAACATGACTGAAAAACAAGGAAGAGGACATTTTCTGCTCGTGAACTGCCAGCATTGCTTAGCAACAGTGTCTGCGTTGGGCTAGCAACAAAAATGCAAGTAAATAGTGTAAGAGTTTCATCTGGGATTCCTTATTCTTGATATCTTCAGATGACATTGCAAAAAGCCTGAGGAATTGCACTACTTTCTAGTTTTGTTAGAAATACCTGTTCATCTTGGAATTTGAGCCTTTTTATTTGATAGAGATACAGTAATGACAGCAAGCACCTTCTTGTGCATAGAAAGGACAGCCAGAAATTTAAAGTAAAGACAGTTAACTGCGTTCAAGTCCCATGCCTTTTCTAATGAAGCAGTATGCTTCTGCACCAGGAGGCAGTGCTCCAATGGTTGTTAACACTATAATTGTGAAACAAGCAACAAATGCAATGGATCTCAATACTGGTGGGTCCCAAAGAACCTCAATTCTTGTCTCTTCATGCAAAGTGAGTTTGGGAAAAATATTTACAGGCCAGAGGAAGGAGGGATAGAAGTCTGCCTCTGCTGTGTGAGGCATTGAGGTATCCACAGCATACCCCACAAAGTCATTAAAACAACTGAAGGGAAATGGATGTCTTTTTTTTCAACAGGGCCTTGTAAGAATCATCAAGAAAGTTTAGCAGATAAGACTCAAAATTTTCTCTCCTATCCACTAGCAATGTCGGAAACAGAAAAGTTAGATCAACATCACAATTCTTTACTTATTCATCGAGACCAGCAGCTCCCCTCACCCATGCACAGTATACTACAAGGCCGAGAAAGAAAGAATCTAAACCCATTGCTTCTATTTAGATTGATATGCATGGAAGATAAGAAAAATTCACATTTCATTGCCAAATCCCTGCTTCAAACTTTCCTGTGTGATGTTTTCTGTGAAGTTTGAACTGTGTTTTTTGTTAGCTATGCTGAAACACACCGTTTCTTTCATATATGCCCCAGTGACCTTCTTTCTGCCTTCCTCACCATCCATATTGTGAATCCAATGAAACCAAAAGGCATTTCAGCAGCTTGAAGATTTATTTTCAGAGTACAAACACCCAGTGCAGTTACAGGCAACATCTATTCATCTGTACAGCTAGGAAACCGGTATTTTTCTATTAGCTTCCATTTATTTTATTCCAACTAATAAAAAGCCAGATTTTTTTTTTTAAGCATTGTTTCAAACTCCAGGGAGTTAACAGAGCAAGTGGAAGAAGAATCTCTGCTGGTAGAATTACTTTTAGCATAGAGCACTATGGCAATTGCAGCACGCAGTTAGTGCGCTAGAAGGTACTAATTCCAGTGCCATATGGCTTCAGAATCTCATTACACTGATCTGCTTAAAGTGATTTCCTAACCGATGAGGAAAACATCTCTGGTCACCTCAACAGTGGGAAATAAGAACTCTGTCACTGCTGGTGCATATTTATTCCCATGGAATCATTTGAACTGGAAGGGACACTTAAGGGTCATCCGGTCCAAATCCCTGCAGTGAACAGAGACACCTACAGCTCCATCAGGTGCCCAAAGCCTGGTCCAGCCTGACCCTGAGCGTTTCCAGGAACAGGCATCTACCACATCTCCGGGCAACCCATGCCAGGTCCTTGTCTCAAAAAGGAAAACAAACAAAAAAAACACTTTCTTCCAATCAAATACCCCCTCTTTTAATTTGAAACTATTTCCCCTTGTCCTGTGAGAACTTGCTCAAGTGTCTGTCTTCTGCTTTCCTATAGCCCCTCGTCAGATATTGAAAGGCTGCTCTCAGGTCTTCCCAGAGACTTCTCCTCTCCAGGCTGAAGGGAATCACAGAGTTGTAGGGGCTAGAAGGGACCTCTAGAGATTGAGTCCAACCCCCCCCTGCAAAGCAGGCCCCCTACAGCAGGCTGCACAGGTAGGCATCCAAGGCAGGTCTTGAATATCTCCAGAGAAGGAGAATCCACAACCTCCCTGGGCAGCCTCTTCAGTGCTCCGTCACCCTCACCATGAAGAAATTCCTTTGCATATTGGTGTGGAACTTCCTACGCTTAAGTTTATGAGCGTTTCCCCTCGTCCTGTCCCCACACTGAAAAGAGATCGGCCATGTCCCTTTGACTTCCACACTTAATATATTTATAAACATTAATAAGATCACCTCTGAGTCTTCTTCTCTCAAGGCTGAACAGATCCAGGTTGCTCAGCCTTTCCTCACAGGGGAGATGCTCCAGGCTCTTCATCATCTTTGTGGCTCTCCGCTGGACTCTCTCCAGGAGATCCTTGTTTTTTTTGTACCAGGGAGCCCAGCCTGTCCTCATAGGAAAGGTGTCCCATCCCCTGGATCATTTTTGTGGCTCTCCTCTGGATGTGATTCAACAGCCCTACGTCTCTCCTGTACTGAAGACTCCACATCTGGACATGCTACTCCAGGTGAGGCCTCACCAGCCCAGAGCAGAAGGGCAGGATCAACTCCCTCACCCTGCTGGCCACACTGCTTTGAGTGTAGCACAGGATATGGCTGGCTTTCTGGGCTACAAGGTCACACTGCTAGCTCATGTCCAACTTGCCATCTGCTAGTACCCCTGTAATGCAATGAAAGGTGCAGCAATGACAGCAGAGTAGCAAAGTCCTAAGCTACAGCAAATGAGAACTTGCTCAAATGCAACAGCTGCACACACAGAAACAAAGGAATCTGCTTACCTTCAGAAGGCCTCAGGTACACAGAGACCTCCAGCAAGTAACCTTTGCCTCCATTGCCGACCCTTAAATGAGGTTTGGAAAGGGTGGATCCTGGCTCCACCCCTTCTGGTCACTCAAGTGCATTGCACGCACCTGAGCTCCCCTGCGTTGGCCCTGCCTTCCCACTAGGTGCTCAGTCACTGGTTCAAGCCTTGACTTAGCATTTCCACTACAACCCTCAAGTCCATTTACAGTAGGGCTGTGCTCAATTGTTTTGCCCCTCAACTTGTTTTTATAGTGGAGGTTGCCATGACCCACATACAAGACCTTCCACTTGGATCTGCTGAACCTCATGAGGTTCTCCTGGGCCCACTGCTCAGCCTGTCAAGGTCTCTCTGAATGACATTCCATCCCTTGGGTATGTTGACCACACCACATAGATTGGTGTCGTCTGCAAACTTGCTGAGGGCGCACTCGATCCCTCCATCAGTGTCACTGATGAAGATATTAAAGAGCACTGGTGCCAGTACTGACCCCTGAAGGACACCATCCACCACTGATCTCCATCCAGACAGTGCATACCCTCCCTGCACAAACTGCCACACCAGCTGCTGCACCAAGCCCTACTTTCGTGCCCTACAGTTGTGCCCTACTGCTGTGCCATGCTCTTGTACCCTACTTTCTCTCCTCAGCCTTCTGACTTTGCAGTTTTTGCTGTGGTTCTGCCTCACTGGGAAAGGTCCTCCAGCACGAGCCTCCACTCTGGAGCCAATCCCCTTGAAGTCTTCAGTGTGATCTGTCAAATCTGGAGTGGGCGCAGCTAAGACCATAAGACAGCCTTGCGAAAAAACTTGGTTGCCGTCTTAAAGCTGGACTCACACAGACATCCAGGGTCAGTCAAATTCCCTTTACCATCATATAAAAAAGAACAAATCTACAAATAATGCCAGAGCTATACCCACTGGATTAACGTCCTGGTTTTCTGACCCCGAACACAATGTTCACCTTGCCATCAAAGCAGCATGCACTGTCAGAGTAGATGCACAGGCACAGGCTTTGTGCCATTGCCATCCAGCAGTAGCGAGGATGCCAGAAGAAAAATTGTCTGAACATTAAGAAGCGAACAAGTTTTTCTTCTCCCTGTACTCTGCCACTGACACGCTGACTCAGCTCCATTGTGACAGCAACCCTGATTCCTGCCAGTATCCAGAGCACTGCACTGTTCCCCTTTCTCTCCCTCTTCACCTTTTTCCTTCCTACAATCAATCATTGGAGCACCAGCAGTGCAGAACAGCTGCTGGATCAGTTCAGCTAAGGCCACCAGGATGGCTTCTTTCCCTGAGAAGTAGCTGTGCACATTCCCTGATTAAAGCAGCTTTTTTTTTTTTTTTTTTTTTTTGCTGTTGTAACTCATAACTCAAAGCAGATACATTGAAATCAAAAAGACACAGATATAAAAATAGGATCTTTAAGAATCACTCGGGCTGTTGATACTCAAGGCTTCTGGACACATGCCAAGCATTAGTTGAACAGAAAGAAACAGCTTCTCACATTACGAAGTACAGTGAATGAGTGTCCAACGTTTTATTGCTGTCTCTCAAACACTCGACACCAGTTACTATATAGGGTGAGATATTGGACATGAGGGATGAATGACCTTCTCCTGTTTGCATGCGTGTGCACTGAGGTTCGCTCAGTTACCTGAGCAGTCCATAGGGAGAAAGGAACTCCTATCTGTACTCTCCTGAACACCACGGCTTTGACTGATTGGGTTCTCCCAGCTGGCAGACAAACATCAAACACACTCCTTCCACATTCCCTAGGGCAATGCTTGCATCCTTCTAGGAAACTGCAGATAAATAGATATGAACTGTGTCAGTCAAAACAGTTACTCCCCCTAACTAAGCAACAGCAGAATGGATAACCTGTTAGTATGTGCATCGGTAGCAAGAATGCTCCATCTACCCTCCACACCCAGAATGCCACATAAAGCACACAGCACAAAAGAGACACTGCCCCATCACATACAACCCTGCTTCCAGCTCTTTTCCCCTCTCTCCTAACCAGCACAATCACCAGTTTTCATCCCTTTACTTTATCTTGATTCTGTAATGTCTAATAGTAGTGTAAAATAATAAGCTGCCCTCTCACAAGATTTTCACAAAACTTACAAGAACACAAAAGTATCAATCCTTTGTCAAAACCAGGCAAAGTCTGGGGACCTTATATGCTATCAGGCAGGAGGGTCCGCACAGTGCAAACAAGGTCTAACAGTAAGTTTCAGAAGCACAGCAGCACGCAGCTGCATGAGATAACTTGCCTTACAAGAGACAGTGAACAAAGGCCTTTCCCACCAACCCAGCACCATAGTCCTGATAGCAGGACACCACCATTCGTACTCTAGGACATGCTAAAGTCTGTCTGCACAAGGTTAGACCTTTGCTGAACGTAAATTAAGCACAGCGCTTTTGACTTCAACGGCACACAGGACTTAAATTGCCTAAAGCTGAGCAGCGCTGTGTTCTGATGAGATAACAGATTACTGTTTAGTCTGCCAGGAAACCCCACTGCAAATACTTTCTGCTGACCAGCACAGATTAACTTAATAAAATGTATCTAAATCACACATCTGTTTGTGGACCCAAATCCCAGTAGGCATAAGCCCACTTCATGGGATATAACTTTAAGTAATGCTCTGTACTTCTCAAGTGATTCTCTACTGAGCACTTTGGCACCACAAAGATTGCTACTCCCATGAAATAGAAGATCTCCCATTTAATTGCCAATAAAGTGAGATATTGTAAGAGCATACATGTTTTTTCAGTTGTATTTAATAATGCATCTGAGAACCATTTGAAGAAGGCCCAGGGGCAGCAAAAGCAGCAGGAATAATTTTGCCTAAACTTTCATAACACAAAAGTAAAAATTCAGGGAAGAATGTGCTAAAAGCAGATAGGCATACATCTACCACTGGCTTGAGAGCCCTTTGAGTTGGTTTATGCTTACAGGGCATCTTTAAATGTAAAGAAATTCTGCTTAAAGAAACAAGAACAAAACGGTATGGAAGCAGCTCAAAGCAGTAGGTCCACTATTAGTAGCATTCCAATGCCAATGAAACCACCTGTCCATAATTCTGGACAATATTTCCCTGTCTGCCTCTTGTTTTAAATATACTTGGTTCAAGAACAGCAATTATAAGAAGTACAAAAAATACAGCAATATTTTTTTAACTTGTGTCAGAAGCATTATAAAAACCCACCAATGAGCTTCAAAATCTCAACACAAATAACAAAGCACAAGGAAAAAATGTTCAGCTGGGAACTGGAGCCCAAGGTATTCATATGCTTTGTCTAAGATCAACTGCAGTTACTGCAGTAAAGCTGGAAGATAAATGGGGACATAACAAGAAATATTTGTCTCTTGGTTGTGACACTGGAGTGTTTTCTGACTTAATTTGCTATTATTTCTAGATATCCTCATCTTTTCAGAACTGTATTTTAAAATAGCATCTTGCTCATTAAGGCTTTGCCGTTGTTGCTTGTGTCAGGCTAATTACTATTACATACTGTTTCAGAGACAGCAGGTCTGATAGTGAAGGAAGCTAAACAAACCGATAAGAATGAGCTAATTCATTGAAATAAAAACAAAACACAAAAGTAGTTTAAAATTCAGGCACAATTACTGATCCCAAATTCAGCACCCACTGCAGATATGGCAAATATTTTAGAGCACGTAAAGTACATTGAGAAAGTATTTTCCAACTGGAAGCAGCGTGTAGTCAGAGTACTGATTGCACTAGCTATCCTTCATTGATAGAGCATCCTTACCTGAGGATGTTTGTTGATGTTCATGTAGTATTTGTTTCTGTTATTATTGTTTAGGTTTATATTTGTTTATGTTAGGATTGTTCATATTTGTATTTAGGTTCATTTATAAGCATCATAACAATCATAACACAAATATAAAGAAGTGTAAATATAAACATAAATAATCCTAACATAAACTTTAACAATCCCAATATAAACATAATCAATCCCAGCATAAATGCAAATGATCCCAATGTAAACATAAATAAACCTAAATATAAACATAATGTTTACATTGTGGTTTAAAATAATGGTTATATTATGTTTATGTTTACATTGGGATTGTTTGTGCTAGGATTCTTTATGCTTATGTTAGGATTACTTGTATTTACGTTATGTTAATATGACAACAAATGAGTACCTTTGCTAAAGAAAAGCAGCCATGTGATTAGTTTCTTACTTATATATAGAAATTAAAATAAAGTGATGCGTTCACTGCTGAGTTATAAAATAAGAAATAACTTATATGTAAAATTTAAGCTACGATTGTTAGAAATCAAATGTTACACGTGTAACTTTTAATAAAGAAGTTATATGCTTCTCCAGTCTACACTAGGTCAGATGAAAAGTTTGAATAAAGAACTTGTGTACTTAGACTTTCCATATATCAGCACCAATATCAGGTTTTTTTTCTTTGAAGACTGAATCTTCCTTTAAATTTGTGCCATGCAGGTATTTCGGATCTTGATGCTACTGTGCCATGCATAGTGAGACGGCCTTGCTCCTACAGGGCTCGTGTACAGTGGAATGGTTATGGAATGGTTACACCGTCCTGTGCCCTCTAGTGGTCCCTCAACAAAAGAGGCAGCGATGGGGTTCAGCCCATGAATCTCGCAGGACGGGGGTCTCTACCAATAGAAAGCAATTCCTGGGTACCAAACCTGCCGTGCCAGTAAATCTCCTCAAGAAGGCTGAGTTGGGTAGAGGTGTTCTGGTCTCGCTCCTCTGCCCAACTCAGTAACGCTCTGCCTTTCAGATGCTCGGAGAAAGGAGAACAAAAATTTGACCATATTCTTGAGGGACTTCTGACTATAGTTGTAGCACAAAATGGCACTGATATAGCCTCCCTGCTGCCCTCTCCCCTGGAGGTGAACAAGGCTACTCCAGCACAGCTGTCTTCCTGAGACCAACAGATACTCCCCACCACACATCAGGCAGCAGCTGGTTCCTCTTGGACAGAGGAGGTGGCAGGGGACCACTGGTTCTTTCATCCCTCCTTCCTATGGCTGGCCTGGAGACCTTGCATGATGGCAGCACGCCAGCTCTGAAGAGGGGAGTAGGACCAGCAGAGCATGGCCTGTTACAGAACTGGTGTTGCAGATGCTGTGGCAGAATGGGCACAGAATAACTCTGACAGATTCCTCGTAGCTCCAGTCCAAATAACAATGTTCATCAAAGTGCACTTGGCTGCTCATTTTTTTCTCAATCAAAATGCAACTATGCACGTGGCTCTGCTGTATAACCAGAGCATAATTCAACATGATCCAGAGTGATGATTGCACACTGCTGAAACTGCATTCTCCCCTACTTGAAAACAAAGCCAGAAAGTACGATATTTCTGAACTACAAAAATAAGGACCAAAAACTTCACCTCCAACTGACCGAGTCCACTGTGAGTCCTCTGTTGATCCAGCATGGAAGGGGACAAGATACTAAACACTGATAACAATGGGAATATCTGAGACAGATGAAACAGCAGCTTTGAATCTTAAAAAAATAAATAAATCACACTAGTGCTGAGTGAGCTAATCACCATAATAAAGATGAACCAGATTTTTCTGGTAACCTTCCTACACCAATTACTGACATCTAATTGCTGTGAGCTTTCTGATTAGTTATTCACTGATGCGAGCTCAGGGTCACACTAAGACTCGTAGCTATTTCTGTTTGAAATAACCTTTTATCTGCATATTGCAAGATCAATAGGATTATTTCAATGTATGTCATTAGCTTTGGTTTTTATGCTGCAAACACCACTATTGATCAGTTCAGAAATGAAATGCAGCCTTGGCTTTAGAGATCTCTAAACCAAAGTGTAATGGGTAACAGTGAACTTCAGAGTCAAAGGAGGGGAATATTTATAGTATTTCCTTTGTTATGTGAAGGATTATTGATTGACAAGAAGAGGCAAACTCTCCTGACACTAATTCTAGTCACAGCAATCCTATTAGCATATGGAATCCATACCAGAAGATGGTATCGGAGATGCCAGTACCAGTATGCCAGGAGTGGTGGGATAATCTGCTACATACAAAAATCATACAAGGGCTGCTCTGAAAGTAGTGTCTCCTATGTTATTATGTTGTCCCACAATGTCAGAGGTTGATGTTGGTGCTATGGTACCATGTGACATTTTGTTGCCATCTGACAGACAGTAGAGGGGCAGTCAGACAAAATGGTGTCTGACCTGGAAGTAAGTATGAAGCAAACGTGTGTCAATGAATTCCTCCACGTGGAAAAAATGGTGTCCACTGACATTCTTCGATCCCTGCAGAACATTTATGGAAACCAAACAGTGGATGTGAGTACAGTGAGGCAGTGGGTGGTGCATTTTCAGTGGTAGTGACAGCAATGTGAAAGACAAGCCACGTTTCAGATGGCCATGCAGATTTTTATGAGCAGAGTGTGCAGGCTCACGGCTGGCGAAAATGCATAGCTATTGGTGGTGACTATGTTGAAAAATAGTGTGTCGTAGCTGAAAATGTGCTCTATCAAATAGTATTATTGTGCTCTTTGTATCTGTTGTAGCTTCCATGGAAATAAATGGGAGGCATTAATTTCAGAGCGACCTACACAATATACTGGTACCTCAAAGGTCCCAGAATTTAGAGGCAATGATCACTCTCCTGAAACACTGAGAGATACCACCTCTCATTTCAGATTTTCCTCACCTCTCCATATTCCAGGTATCTTGAATTGGTTCTCCAGTGTTAACTGGGAGTAACTCCTCTAAAATCTCTGGGGATGGAATCATGCATTGAACAAGGAGAGTCACATCCTGTTAGCAACTATTGCCAGCAGACCAAAATGCTGTACATTAGCATTCTTTGGCTTATGTGTATGGATTGGAACTGCAGATAACTGCTTCTGTGTCCAGGGCTGGCTATAGAGAATTCATTGCTTCAGGGAAATTCAAAATCATACAGCTCCCAGTCATGTACAGAAAGCAACAGCAAAATGGTTTGCAGCCCCTTCATATCTCGTTGCCCTAGGCAACAGCCTGCACTGCGGAAGTGGCGGATCCAGCCTTTCTTGTATGAAGCCTGCAACATACGGTGTTAATATATGGATTGATACTATGAAAGCCCTCCTGTAGTACTATTGGGGTGCCCACATTATAGATGGAATGGGTGGGCGCTTAGACAGACTCAGGGTAAGAGCTGCTGGTCTGCATCCAAGATCTTTATGACACAGGTGGAGGTAAGCGGAAGCACAGGGATTATCGCCTGCACTCAGGGATGTGGGGCACTCAAGACTTTTCCTTGAGATCTTACAGGAACTGACCGAAGATCCCCAAATGGACTCAGGGCAATTCTGACAGTAGGTCGCAAGTCTCAGCTACCAAAGCAGTGTCTGCACTATGCTGCCTCTCAGACCTGTTTGCAGCATGGACTATGGCAGGGTCAGCCACAGCTGAGTACACTCCGACAAAAATATTTGATAGTGCAGGGTGCTGAGTGCCAGCAGTTCCTCATTCATTCATACAGGAATGAAGAGCTCTTTGCACCTTTCCGGATCAGACATTCTCAGTTGTATACCGATCATCTCATGTATAGAGATCATCTCTCACCACTTCCTTGCAATGTTTCAAAGGATTTTTTTACTTCTGCAGCAATTTAACTGTTAGTCTCGTGCTTGAGTAATCCAGGTCACAGGAATCAGTGACCTTCAAAATTAAAAGCTGGACTAACATCCCCAAAAGGACCTGGGTATCTTTGTTTGAGCTTCCAGAAAGTCAGCTTTGCATTCACTGTAACAGTCCTGCATTTACTGTAATGGAGTCCTTGGAGAGCTCCATCTCTGTTGCATTCATGTAGCTTAAAAGTCAGGGATGCTCTGCTGGAGTGAGGGAGGGCTGGGCTGGTTCTCTTGAGAAACTAGACAAGAAAAGTCCCAGTGTTCTCATACCAGAGAAGAACTAGATGGTAGTCCTTATATACCAAATCCAAACCATAGACACAATCCTTTTTTGAGGCAAGCAAGGTAATGAGGTCAAAATGAATGGCAGCGTTTCTCCATGAGGGAATGGATAATCAGTGCTTTGGCTGACCTTGTTCAGCCCCTAACTGCCCAGAGGACTCAGGACTTTATGAGAGCAGTGATTTAAGAGCAATGCATTTTCAAGAATATTCTAGACACAGTGCACAGCAAATGCAAAGCTGTTTTTGAGCTACTGTGTGCATGTTGTTCTGGTGAATACAACAGTTCATCATTTCATGACAGCATGGATTTTTGATCCAGGCAGCCTGTCTTTCCTTTGGCCACATTAAGCAGGAAACTGTTCTTTGCTGTCAGACTCCTCCAATGCCTCGAAAAGGTGGAGACAGAACACAACAGCTTTCAAACCAAACCCTAGGGTCCGCTGCGGTTTGAGATTGTTTCAGTTCAGTGCTTCGTTCTTTACTGCATACAAGGAATATTCTAACAGAAAACATGAGAAAGTACTATTCTTTAAAGCTGAATTATTTGTGGGTCTCTTTCCCAAGAAAGCATCAGACTTCTGTACTGCTGCTCTGCAAATGTCAAATATGATGTATTTCACTCCTGAACAAATGCTGTTGCATCAGATTTATACCAGACTGAGTTCACATGCTGGACATGGCTCTCTTCCAGTACGTGAGCTCAATCATTCCTCAGAAGCAGCTATGTCTTTTCATTTGCTCGTTATCTATGTTGTGTTTATATGACAGAGGGACTTGAAGGTACTGTGAGCTCATTCTGATGATCCCCTGCACGTCTGTCCACCTGCCAAAGAGGACCTAGCCATCCTTTCCTCCACTAAACCCACAAGCTTTTCTTCACAGTATTTCTGAACTCAGAGCAGCACCTCCCTCTCTGCCATGGTTTACACATCACTTAAGTATTTACTAGTGTTGTTTTTCCATCCACGCATGGAAGAGCTGGCATTTTCTTTACCCTGTCTCCCTCATATTCCTTGGTTTCAATTCTGGCCATGTCTGCTGCACTGGATACTCTGAGTCACCAAAGCTGAATGACTAATAGCGAGCCGTGTGCCATGTTATCCCTTTCACATCACTTTCCAGCATTTTTAAAGTGAGTAGGAGCACATAGCTCTTTAGAGAATTCAGACTTCTCTGTCACTGATCCACTGACTACCTGGGAGAATCCAGGCATTACTGTGCTGAACTCTAAAGTGAAGTAGAAGAGGTTCGGTCAGTGGGCTACATTACATCAGCATTAACAAAAACATTTGTGGTTTATCTTAACACAACTCCAGCACTGAAAAACATTTGTGGTTTTATCTTAACACAACCCCAGCACTGAGAAACAGGAAAAGATAAACAAAAGGGGCTACTGTGAGGTATCAAACATTGCACTCTCAAAATGAAGGCATCCAAACCTCATCCAGAAAGGTTCATCCTAGCTTGAATGCTGAGTCATTCCTCAGGGACTAAGAAAGGCTTTCAACATAGTGCAGAAAACAGGAGAAGGAAGGAACAGCAGTGAAATTGCTTAGCTTATTCTTTTCTCACTGAGATGGAGTGATGATACAAATACCTTCCCGAATGCTAAACCTGTTTACCCCAGGGAGATGTCCTTTCAGGGGATCTCTTGGATACAGGCACCATATGGAAGGCGAGAAAAGGAATTAAATAAAATATGAGGCAAGAGGTGGAAAAAGGCCCTTGTATTTAATAAGCTGCCAGGAATTGTAATTGACGTCAGAGCAGTTTAATTTCCACTGAGGCCATCTGAGCTTCCCCATGTCACAGAAATGGGATCAGGAGCTCCTCTATAGCTCCTTTTGGCTCAATTTGCTTTTTAATCTTGAGACTAAGCAGTGCAGGATGGTCACAACTGCCTACCCTCCTAGCAAGTGGTAATTGCTGTCAGCACCAGCTGCTTTCATTGTGCCTGACCCAAGACCTCACACAGGAGAAAAACTCTTATACTTGCTTTCCCCTGGGATGTTTCCCATGCCATCTCCTTCCAGACAGCCCTGATGCTGCAATATGCCATTTTTCCTCTGCTTGCCATCTAAGCTAGCTCATTCTTTTCTATTAGCAGTAGTAGTATTTTACATACAGAAAATCGCCACACAGTATTTGGTAAGGCCTGGTCTGAAAGTGGATAGTTCCTGTTTTCTGTATTAGAATTGCCATAGACAGCTAATGCTGTCTGAAACACAGCCCTGAGACAGGTGTGGCTTTAGGGAAGCCATGAGAAGAGCTCACCCCGACAGCAGACGTACAGTCTCATTCAACAACATGTTTGAGCCCCAACCACTTTGCAGGCACCAACAGCCAAATTACAGAGCTCAGGAGAGCTTTCTAAGGATGCCACAAACCAAGTGCCTGGCATGCATAGCTGTGGAAGGGGTGATGGGCAGAACCATTATTAACGGCAAAATCCAGATTCAGCCATCCGGCTTCCCTTCAATGATTTATTTACATCAAACATTCCTCATTGCATTCACTCCAAGAAGCAAATACCTACAAGTCATTGCTGAGGTAGGCTGGAAAATAAAGAGCAGAAGCAGACTGCTGTAGCATTAGATTTAATATCAGCAATATGGACGCATTTGAAATAGACAGTGACCTAAAGACTGACAGACTGGATCACACCTCAGTTCCATCCAGCTTACTACCCAGCTGTCTCCAACAGTTGCCATCAAAAAATGTACACGAAGGTGTGAAAATCCTGCAGCAAGCAGATGGTGGATCACTGCTACTCCTATTCCATTTACTCCCCAACATCCTGGTCTCTTATTGCTTTGAAAATAAAAGCTCAGGCTTAAACAGGCAGTTTTGGTGAGAATATTGTTGTGGTTTAACTCGGCAGGTGGCTGGGCACCACAAAGCCATTCACTCACTCCCCCTCTTTCCAGCAGGATGGGGGAGAGAATCGATAAAAACGAAGTCAAACTTGTGGGTTGAGATAAAACTATGTACTAAGACAGAGAAAAGGAAATGGGTAATAATTATGACAAATGTGTATACATATTTATATAAATGTATATAACAAGCAATTGTTCACCATCCCTCGGCTGATGCCCCGCTAGCCACTGGGCACCAGAAGAGAGCAATATGAACTCTCACCACTTCAGAACTCCTTTCACTTGATGACATATGGTACAGAATATCCCTTTGGCCAGTTAAAGTCAGCTGTCCCAACTGTGTTCCCCTTCAGCTCCTTGGGCCCTTAGCTGCGAATAGCCTTGGCTCTGTGCAACACTGCTTGGCAGGCAACTATAAATATCAACATTGTTTTTCTCCTAGAACCAAAACAAAGCATCATACCAGACACCCTGAAGAAAACAATTCTGTCCCAGCTGAAACCAAGACAGATATCAATAAATAAGAAAATAGCTAGGCACGTAAGCAGCCTTTCAGTTCTGTGGGTCTCTGGTCCATGGCTCTGCTTTCTGCATGCTACTGTAAAAGAATTAATGGTAACAAGTCTGGATTACAGGATTTTTCTAACATCCTCTTGAATTTTGTGCTAATGTAGAAGACAGAATACAGAAAAAGATACACTTCTGAGCTGTTCTGTTCTGAAGAAGAGAAAGTCTTAGTGCAGACTAATGTTTCTGTTGGTTCTGGGAAGATTTGTAGTCACCTCTTTCTCCCTAGACACGAGGCAAAGGTATCACATAAATATTTTGGCTTGAGACAAAGATTACCAAACCAGTGTTCTGGATCTCCAACTTGTAATAACTTAGCATGGTCTTCATTTCTGATTGTGCCTTGACAAACGAGGTTAGAAAATGAGCTTTAAATGAATACTGTGATATTCTTCATTTCTGAGAGCGCACCAGACAAATCCGCACATTTTTGACAGGTTTCTGTGAATGCTTGATTTCCACTTATAGGCACAAACTCTGCAGTATTAACAAATCTCTTTTAAACGGTTCCTTCCTAAACAGTTCCCAGTGAAACAGCTGCAGAGAATAAGCCCTACTGAATGAAACAAAACTAATAGCCACAATCTGGGAACAGAAATGTAAAGAAGTAACTTTTTTTAAACATCAAAACTAACAAAGATAAATTGATACCACTTCTTACTTCCCTCTTTTCACTTTCATGTCTAGATTCTCTGAGGTCCAATAGAAGGAGTCAAATAGCCTTTTTCTCAGAAATTCCATCTTTTTTTTCTCTTTTTTCCCCATCAATATTTTTATCTTTTTTATGAACTCAGTATTTTATGACCTTCTTCACTTCACCAAATGATGACGTGGTCAAAATTTACCAACAGTTCAAAAGCTTGCTTGGAATACAGAGAGAAAGATGCAGATAATATGATAACCAAAGGTCAATTTTTTAATAAAAGTAGGTGAATGGGAAAAGGAACAATAAATTATCACTTTTCATTAGCATGAGGTCCAAAGCAAATTTAGCAAACATATTTCTACAAGCTTTCTATTGTACTGTTTCACTGGGATGCAGTGAGATGCATATCCCAAGCCTCTATCATATTTTTGGGTAAAGAAACCCAGTGCGCTGTGGTCAGTAGAAGAGACCAGTCACCTGTGCTCATCAGATCATTAAAAGTAGGACAGAGCTGTAGAACCAAAGGTTCAGAAACAGTTATTTAAATGCAGGAATGCTCTCAGACAAAGGGAAGAATTTTCTGTCTTGAGCAGGGGAATTTCCATTGCCTTGATTTAAACTTTTCAACAGAAGAAACAGAAGGCCTACTTGATATGGTACCTTGAAAGGTAATTTCTTAAGAAATCTCTTTTGAATGCCCTTGCAGTACACAGACACAGATCAGAAACATTGCAGTGGTCTATTCAGCTGTGACATATTAGATTATTTGTGGCTTTGTAACATAAAACAGATTCTGTGACTTGTGATGCTAAACCATCAGCCTTGGACAAGTGCCAGCTCGGGTTATTCCATTCTGCTGACCTAAATTCCTCCCGTACAGTCAAGTGGATGCAGTGTCATCCTTCACTTCCTGTCCCAAATTGTAGCAGAGCTTCCCTGCACATACAGAGAGATTTTACATTGCTCCCCAGAGCTGGTGGTAAAGCCAAAATTGGTAGGAATTGTCCTACTGTGGATAAAAGATGGGAATTCTAAGTTAATGTACAAGCCCTGAGATGTCCATCTTAAAAACCAGTTTTGCCACTGACTTCCCCTTCAGTCTCTAGCAAATTGCTTAAATTCATTTTTCTGTTCATAAAATGGGAGATTGGGAGAATGAGATCATGTAAAACCGAATGAAAGCTAACAGGAACGTATGTTCTTCTTACAATTATATAATTTGTGCAATGTACTGCTTTCTGCAATTTCACTTCAGTGCCCCCTCTTCCAGAGATGCTGACAAACAGCTCATCTGGATACATATGCAGATGCAAGGAGCTCTCACAGCTTATTTGGAAGGCACAGAGAGCCTCCAAGAAAACCCTGCCCCTGTTGCACTGCAATATTCTCTGCTGGTAGCAGTGAGGAGCTCTGTTGTTTCATTTTCAGACAGCTGATGACTATTCTGGTGGCTCCATCATATTATAAAAGCATTTTAAGAATAAAAGTCTGTGGAAAATGGGGCACTGGCTGGAAGCATTTGTGTGTGTAACAGTGCCCAGAACATTGCCCACATGCAGCAAAGCCAGCATCAGACTTCTGGGAACCAGCTGTCAAGTGTGGATGGCTAGTCAGCACGTATATATTCTGGTGGGCTTCACAAGCTGGAAAAGCCATACAATTCCCATGTGCAAACATTCCTGCTGTCAGCACCAAGTACATCACCTAGCAAAGCTTATTCCCTCCCCATCACAGGAGAGATGCCACCTAGCTGAATGACACAGTTTTTTTCAAAAGAGATTAGCATTCCCCAACACCTCTTGCCAATCAAATTTCATAGAAGTAGGTTAAACTGGAAAAAAAGAATCCTGACGCAGTTTTGATAACAAGATTGGGTGACATTTTGTGCTACATCTTGGATAGCAAGCAGAAAGCCTGCTAGCATTCACAAATCGTTCCTGACCTAGACACACGTGCTGGCCTCATTACCTTACCCGCACCAGGGCAATCTGAAGTAATCCCAGACAGGCTGAGGGAGCACAGGGCTATAAAAGAGATTTTATTTGGTCCTCTGTTGTTTGACACTGTAAAGACGTGCTGCACGGTGCATGGTACTAGAAAAGTGTGAAGTTAAGATAGCTACTGCAGATAGGTAACTTTAAAGTAGGTAACTATAATGCTTTGATTTTCAACTGGGTTAAGCAGGAACTTGTATGTATGGCGTCTCTAGCAGGATAAGAAGCTCTTTAACAAGCACGTGGACTATCTAACACAACCTGAGTCAACTAATGAGGGATCAAAGCTTCTGCTCAGGACATAAAAGTTGAGCCCCTGGCAATTAGCTTCTAACAATCTTATTGACACGTTAAAAATAAACTGGTGTGCCATCTACTTAGCAGACAAAAAATGGTCCCACAAAGTTTTCATTTAAAATATAAATATGTATCTAGTCTTTCTTTTTAATGGTCCCACAAAGATCTTGTTTGTTTGTTTTCTAAATTTTGTGAATAAGTGTCCTCCTTCCTGCTACCAGGTGAGCTGAGAGCTGTGCTCTCAGACAAGTGTTGGCTGCATTCTAGAGAGATTGAATGCCATCAGTTCAAGAGATAATAAGAGAGTGAGTGAGAGATGCTGTAAAAATAGTGTACACAATAAAATGTGCTCATGGTAAGGGATCCCCCTGCTTTGCTAAGGATGAGACTCTTTTCACTTTTCTGAGCTTTAAAAATTCCCACTGAACTTCCAAGAGACTCCAGCAGCTGCTGTTACGATGTGTGATTTATAAACATGATGCATCATCAGTGTGCTTGGAAGATTTTTTTTTCCTCCAGTCAATAGCAATTTTTTCATCACTACTTGCTTACATTTTTGCACAACTGTTTTCTTTTCTTTTTACAGGATTTGATAAGGTATGAGCACTGTCCACAAAAAAGCAGGCAAGATTCCACAAGCAGGGTGGTCCCACAGATTTCTAGATTCTGAAAGGCTAAGAAAACGGTGAGATTTATCCTTCCATGTTTGAAGATGGGAAAGTTGGTTCTTGTCTCAGTGTGAAATGGAAAAAATAATTTAAAAAATATGCTGAAGATCTGTGTGGTCTTCATTCTCCTCTTCAGAAGTGATCTGCTGTTGACCACCAGAAAACCAAATGATATTCTCTAGCCTCAGACACATGCCCCAGAAACCTCTTCATTTGTCAAGGAACAGCTCACAAGTTAATTAACATCTTTCTAATAGCCAGAATGATTTCCTGCATTGCTAAATATTAAAATAATGCTACATTATCTCTAACAAATCCCTTCTGACACGATGGAGATCTGTATTGAATCTAAGAGGAAAAACAGAAGATATATAAATTTCTGGCTCCACTGAAACACTCTTGTCTAAAAAATAAAAAAAATAAAACAAATTACACGTGCCTTACACTGAATCCCAAGTCTTCATAATAAAAATATGAATTCATGTGACTGTGTCTATTCGAATTTGTACAATTGCAAAGCAACTCAGGTTGACACCGCTGGGTCAAAGAGACTGACACTGTGAGTTCTCCTGAAAATCACATTCTAATCTCTCCCACACCAAGCCCCTGCACAGGTTATCAGGACCACTGAGACTGATCCCTATAGAAGAGATTGGAGAAATGGGACCTGGTCTTAAGTATTTTATTCAGAATAAATCTGCTCTTGTGCTATTTCTTTAAGCAAGCTACCATTTCCTTTCTTAAACTTAGCTCAGCTGCTACAGCTAACATCAAGCTCAAGATGAATTCTGATCTAAAATCTTAACTGTATATTCTCTGAAAGCTGCATTTTGGTCACACTCATACGTTTCATATAAAGATTATGCAAAGTCAAAGACAAAGGCACTTAGGAACCTGTATAACAGTTTTGGTATTCACAACACACAATCCATTACAAACACTGACAGCTATAAATGTGCTCCCATGCAATTCAATTAAAAATGTTGTCTTTACATGATGCAATGCAGCCATAATCTGATTTAACTCAATTGTGTATAACAAAGAAGGGTTCCAAAAGCTTTTATCAGGTGACATTTTAATCTCCAGCATTTTCTACCGTCTTGCTAGCTTCAGGTTATGTGGTTCCTTGTAGTTTAACCAGCTTAGACATATAAGGACACCAGTGCATAGTATTGGGCCTTACTTGTGTTCACTAGCATTTGAAGGCTATCAAACAGTAAAATCAAGCCCAGTATGGGGAAAAGCTTTTGAAAGCCTGTCCTAACACCTTCCTTGAAATAGCAATGGCAATAAAAAAGGTGCTCTGACAACAGTACACAGAAAAGGAATGGTTTGCTATTCCAACACCACAAGCAAATGCTAAGCACATTAGCACTGCTATTGCTTTAGCATCCTTTCACTTTTTTCTATAACATCTCCCTGCAACGACTGTGCTTGGGAATTTTACACAGATCAGCTTACTGATAGAACAGTCTGCTCTTACTATTTCTGTATTTCAGGAAACTGCATTCTTGAAAACAAAACGATCAGCAAAAAATAATTGCCCAAATCTATGGGTTTTGGATTCTGCTCCTATTTCACTCACAGGTGTGATATTATCACACAAAGGCTTCCTGCCTGTGCAGAGTATCAGCACCTCCTCAGGGATAAGAGCCCCCAAATCTACACAAATGTAGTGAGTAGAAAGAGAAAGATGTCTTACCCACATGGGTGATAACTGTAGTCAGTCGCTGGGTGAGCTCCTGATGAGACATCTCTTCTTCTTTTAACCAAAAAAGCATTTCACACAGGGAACTGCACAGCATCCAAAAAAAGATGCGCCCAGTGTGGGAGGCTGCACACTCACTGCCTCGCTTACACACAAAGCAGGGACCACTCCCACAGCATGGCCCTTCTAGCTCTCACATCTTCTGCCAGCTGCTCACCTCTTCCAATTCACTGCCCTCCATGCACGTACCTAGAAAAGCTCCTTCCAAAAGGAGATTTTAACCCTCTAAACAACAGGAAGAGAATGGAGGTAGGGGAAATAAAGCAGGAAAAAGAAACAGGCAAGCTGACTGCTTATGGCTTTTTTTCTCCGTTCTCCCGCGGATGAGGCAAATGATAAAAAGACAAACCAGTAGGCAGATACCTTCCTCCAGGGAGACTTTTGGATGGTGATGCTGTGAGTCAGGGAAAAATCCTGGAGGTAGGAATGGCATCAGGAGGAGTGGAGCTGGCAGCAGAGCCGTAACAGCAGCAGCTGCGCTTCCGCACTCTCCTCACCAGCGTGCCTGGCGGCTGAGAACCACTCACTCAGCCTCTGGTGCTGCCCCTCGGGGGGGGAAAGCTGTTCACTAGGCTCTTTAGGGGCGTGGTGGTCAGAGGCTTCACTGCCTTGCTGTGTGGACGGGATCCCCCGGGATCTTGATGTGACTGAGCCCACAGGACCCTCACCAGCTGTCACGGGAAGGGTAAACAAATTACCCCTGGGTATCAGGCAAGCCTCACCTGTTGAGATGGCTACAGAGCTTGGCCATGCCCCGGCACAAGCATGGGTGGACATCAGTACACCAGAGCAGGTCTGCAGGGAGCAGTTGCCTCTGCGTGACAGGGACACAGCTGAGCTCTGTGCTGATGCACAGCTGCCATAGGACAAAAGGGTGCTGAGCTCCTGAAAAGCTTTGTTGACCCTCCTGGCTACAGTGTGAACCTGCAAAGAGGGAAAGTGAAGCGGGCAAGAAAGGAAGAAAGGCCAGGACACCAGAGACACCAGAGACACCAGAGACACCAGAGACACCAGAGACACCAGAGACCTGCACACCTCCATTTCTTTGCACTTCTTCCTTTGAAGCGTATATGAAGCTCCACACAAGATATTTCTGGGAACAGGAATAGTTATTATACACACAAAATGAAGAAATAGAACAGAGAAACATGCAGCTGACCACAAGATCTTCTCTATTCATGCAGAATGGATTCAGCTCTAATTCCAAATTTCCCCATCCATTTATCAGATTTTGCTTGGGTCCACCTCTCCACACATGCCAAAGAACATGACATCATTTATGTACAGTGTTGGAGCTGTAAAAAAGCCCCGTGGGCACATCAGATCTTACAGCACAATTAGTGAGTCACTCCTGATGTTGCAAAAAGTTTTATCTACCCATGATGGGAAAATTAAATAAGCTGTTGGCTTACCTACAAGGCAGCCTGAGTATTTTTGCTGTCATGTTTGTTTTGGGTTGATTGACCAACTGTGCTGAAAGGTATCTTCCGTATTTCTGTTGAGTTAGTTTAACAGTAAATCTGCTTGAAAACAAGTGGAGGATGTGTTGAGTTAGTGACCCACTTGCCAACATTTTGATATTAAAGCAAGAGCCATTTGTTCTGAGATCCTCTTTCTAGCAGAGCCCATCTGAGGAGTAAAGTTCATACTGTAAAGATGCTGATTAACATTAAAAAGATCTCATCAACAAAGGAAGAGATGCTATAATCAGGAAATAGTATAAGGGAAGCAGACTGCCACCCAGCCATAAACTCTGGAGGGGTATGAAAGAGCTGGGATGCTCACACAGGATCATAGATTCAGGTAGGAACACAGGAGTAGAGAGGTCATCATGTTTCCAGACTCTTGACATACTTCCGTTGTTTCTTTTCTGCAGGCAGAGACACACTGTATAATCCCATTCATAAATGAATTAAACTCCATTGAAAAGTGGTGTAGATGGTTTGCTCTCACTACTCCTACAGCAAGGCTGTTCAAGAACATCAAGGATAGCTAGGAACCTTTGTTTCATTTCTAGCTAAATTTATTCTCAGCTATTTTAAGACCATATGCTCCTATACCAACATTGTTATTCAGTACCAGTAACTGCAGACACATGTATACTTGCTATTTCAAGATCTTTTTTTTCTCTTATTATTTGTTCTTGCTATGTTTGTCTGCTTTCCAGTTGTCTGCTATGCTTTCAATAATTTTTGAACCTGCTGGTCAATTTCAGGAGACAAAAACAAGTTCTTGCAGGTTCACTGAAAATGAGCAGGGCATACAAAGCCCAAAAGTGAAAGGGACTGAATAATTCTGTTTTGTGGCTATCTTACAGACTAGCTAGTAACATATACATACTAGACAGACAGCCATCACGCAGCAGTCTACAGTTAGCCACAGCATGGACTGCTCCTTCCCCAGCTTATGGTGAGTTGGGTTACATATGATTTAATCAGAGCTGAGGGTGCTGTGGTGTGACATGAGTCATAATGAATAAAAGGGGGAAACTGGAGTTGTGTGGTGGGAAGGCTTGGGCTGCAAGACACAGCCACAGGGTAGCACACTCCACTAGTTCTACCAGTCACAGAATGATTTCTTTACACTGCCAAGATCAGTGATACCTGCATTAAAGAAGGCTGCTGTTCATAGTGTGTATATAGCCATTGAAATTCCTAAATGGCCAATCCAGAGGGACTCAACTAATTCAGAAATGCTGCAAAAACACTGGTAATGCACAGTTCAAGACTCAAGTTGAGTGAGGGAGAAACAGAAGCCTGGAATATAGGGAAGTCTCGGAGAGAGAGAGAAATGAAAGCTTTGTGTCTATCACTCAAGGAATGGCTCAAAGATGCTGAAGCAACTTACTCCACCACTGTAGTGGTAACCATTTCCAGTGCTCCATATACTTGTGAAATTGGGCCAGCACTTTCACTACTGAAAATACAGCCTTCCACTCTGTAGCATAAACTCTTTGCTGATATGTATGAGCTAGAGGTACAGAGGATGATGATTTACATTTCAGGCACCAGACAGTCTCACAAGAATGCAGCACTGGGGCTATACAAACACAACAGTTCCACTAAAATGATGGCCAATAGGCAAGAGCTTGGTTTCTTCACAGAGTGACATCCTGACAAATCAACAGCCATTTATTAGATCCTGAATCAAACAGCTGAGGCAAAAAGCATTGTAAGCAATTTTAATAAACAGTAAATGACACACTGCAAACAAAAAGTATTTATGAGATCCTATGGCCTCGACAGATGGAAGGGGAAATTCTCACTGCAAAAAACCTAATCCTTCCTTCTTTTTCATCATAAATAATTATATACCTCTTTCTTGTGTAACTAGAAACCATTTTGCCAAGTGAGACTGAAGGGCTATTAAAAAGGAGATCTTAACTGCATTCACTCCACTTTTCAAGTTCTACATAACCCTTACAGGTTCACCCATCTCTCAGTTTTTCAGCCAAATCCCCTTCCAGAACCACATCACTAACTTCTGATGTTCAGAGTGCCCTGGAGGACTTGCTCACACCAGAAATAAAGGTAAGCAGGTGGAAAAACAGAAAGGCTTAGAATCCCTTTCCCAACTTCTATTTTTTGCAAGCCAGCGACTCTTGTATTATGACATTTTCTCCTTTAACTTTTGACTATCTGATTCCCATATCAAAGGCTGGGGTTCTATTACCGGCTGGGATGAACTGGAACACTGCTGGCACAATCAGGTAAGGTAATTATGCTGTCACCATTTCTGACTGCTTATGGCAATGCTTCAGATGTGCAGTATAATTCCATTAGCAGAAGAAACTGGTAAATGAGTCAGATATTTCTTTGATGCATACCTACAAATAAGGCACACAAGTACTGTTTCTTTTCTGTAACAAATCACACAGTAAAGGACAGCATCACTCAAGTTTTCTTACTTTTGTTCTTTTTGGAACACTTCAGTGTTCTTGGTTAGCTTCTAAGATGGTCCCATTTCTTGTGCTTTACTGACTTTTCTTGGCTTTTCACTGTCTTTTCAGTCAGCTCCTATGACAAATCTGCAGTTCTCTGCTAAAACTTGCATGTACCCTTGTTCTCCCACACAGAAATCACCCAGAAATGCCTGGGTCTCTGCCTTCACACTTTACCTCTCGATGACACTTCTGCAAAGCCTGACCTGCTTTGTATCAGATGCTGTTTCACATTCAATGCTCTATTTCTTCACAAATCTATCTAGTTATTTTTTGAATCTATTTACAATTTTGACAGCCATAAAGTTTTGTAGGAGCAGGATCTGCAATTTAAAAATGTATTATATGCAAAAAAAAAACCTTCTTTTGGTTTTAAGTCTGAAGGCTTATACTCAATTTCAGGCCTCTGGTTCCTGCATCTTGAGAAGGAATTAATAATTCCACTTTTCACAGACTCCAACTTAGCCATGACTTTCTACGTAGTGATCATATCCCTCAGTCACTCTTTCTTGAACTGACACAAATGTTGTCCTAGTTACTGTCTCTTTATAAAAAAAACCAAACAACTGAAAAGCCAGTTCAGACCTCTTATTGTTATTGCCATCCTGCTTTGAACTTTTTTGTTTATGCAGCTTGAACAGTGAAAACTGCCAGTCTGCCTACTCTGCCCTGCTTACATAATTCTGTCAGAAGTCTTTGAAAGTTGAAAGTCATTAGATAAATGCTGCTAAAATTTTAAGAAAATCAATGTATACTTATTAATACTCTTTTAATATTTTATAATATTAAGATTACTATAGTATTATGGCATTAATTATTATAATTAATTATTATAATATCATTGAAAATTAATTATTATAATATTAATATAATATTATAATATTATAATATTAATATTTCTTTAAATACTTCCTAACATCTTTCCTTGTTCAAAACAAAACCTGAATTTTGGACAAAGCTGTTGGACAGTGGTCCTGATTTTTAGGATTAGATTAATTCCAAAATGCTGTCTTATTATGTAGTTCATTTTAAGGAACCATTTCTCTGTTTTCAGTGTCATAAAAAAAAACCTGAGTGAGTGTACATCTGCAAATGCCAGCAAAAGAGGACTAAGAAGGAAAGGGAAAAAGCTTCCCATTTAGATCAGTTCAAGGTGCCAAAAAGCTGCCCTGTAACCCAAAGGCACAATCTTCACCTCCCCACCCACCCATCCCACCACAAGTTCCTGCTCTTACCTCCTGGTTGCTGTCATAGTAGTGCAATGTATTGGATCATCTCACTGAGCTGATGGATCTACTTCAACTGGCGGTGAAATGAGATGAAGTATTTGGAAGATAGCAATGTTCAAGCATGGATGGAGGACCTGGTTAGGATGAGAGCAGAGAAGGTTGCTCGTGAACACTATTAGTAATGAGACATCTGCCACTGGGGCATCACAGTTTTTAAATACTAACACACTGGGTGTTTTATGCCTTTATAAATTAAAATAGTCTTAAGTAGTTTTATTTATGTAGTAAATATATTCTTAAAAAGGAAAAGCATCAAGGCCACCTCAAATCAACCTCCCCTTAACTCATAACTGATCAGTTCTCCCTCCCTGTTGAAGTCTGATAAAAAAAAGTTCAAATTCCTCAAACATGTTTCTGTCACAACTCAAGAGGAAAAAAACTATACATATTTGTAATGTTTTTTAATAACTCTCTAGCATTTTTATGGATACGTAGCCAATTATGTTAACATGCTTTAGAGAACAAATTCATCATACACCAAATAATCAGCATTTTAAAGATAAACTAGTTCTGTAGTTCTGTGCTTTAGACTGCAGACATGGGCCACACTTGAGGGACACTAGTTGAAAAACTGTCTTTGCCATGGGCAAGCCTGGAGACAAGCATATGAGAGAACACTGTAAACATGAGTTTGGTCTGTTGGACCTTAAGATGGTAAATGAATGCAGAACTGAGCAAGCGTGATTTTCAGTCTTTGTATTTATTCAATGGAGGGAGAGAAAAACAGTGAGAGAGAGAGACGGGAAGAAACTGGAGCTTGAGTTCACTTAGTTCTTTCTGGAATAGATTACTTTTGCTAAGGTAATGAAATAAAATGTTCTGTTATGAAGTTATGTTAATGTAGCAGACAGGAAGTTCCTTCGATGAACTGAACATGATGCTCAGACAGAGGTGATAAAATACTCAAATGCTAGGAATATTTGAAGTGGCCCATTAAGGAGAGGACAGAAGGAAGACCACAAAATAGAAGGAAGCTTCAAAATATTACAATGCCATATACAGTTTCAGGAAGAATGCTAATCAGTTCTATCTGCTTACGCATCCTTACTTGGAAGTATCAAAAATAATTATAGGGGGGAAAAAACAGCACTGCATTTTCATCAGGAACAGGGCAACTTCAGTAATTATGTGTATGGGCATCTCTTGCTGCCAAGGCAACTTCATGTTTCAATAATAGAATGCCAGATGAAAGGAAACAGCTTATTTAAAATTGCCCAAACACAGATTACAGGCTTGTCTTGCCAATGGAATGATATATTAGCAGCCTCAATTCTTTCCTGCATCTTCTCTTCCAAAGACTGTTCATCTGTTGCCATGGCAACCACTTCCAACTCACTCTTCCTTGCACAGGTTCTGTTCAGGATGATCCCCTCCGCAGCTGCCCAGGCCACTCTGCCCTTGCATTTGCTCAGGGGCAGCCAAAGGGAAAGAGTAAAGCAGAACAGCTGCAAGTACACAACATGTAGCTGCAGGCAGCAGCTTTGCTTTAATTTCTATGAAGGAAACTGACACATAGTGGGAGGATAAGATGTAGCTACCTGGTGCATAAAAATATGGCGGGCATTGTGACTGCCAGATCTGCTGGGATGCTTTGTTGTCCTTTTAAGTGGCCTGTCCCATCAACCACACCTCTCATTTTAAATCCTTTTTTTTCTTCTTCTTTTGCTTTAATCGGAAGTAATGGGAAATGAAAAAAGACTTCCCTTTGGTTAACCGGTAACTTTCGCACATTCACCTGCTTTGTACACCCGGGGGAGCTGCTCTCATAGCAGCAGCGAGGGACGGCACAGGTCTGAGCAGTGACTGCCGTACGAGCACGTATCAGCCGGGGCAAGGCAGGCACTGGGGCAGACTCCGGCTTTCGGAGTTCCACTTCCAGAGCTCTCCTCTCACGGCGCAGCTCAGCCGCCTCGGGGCCACGCAGCAGCTCCCACATCCTGACAGGAAAGGCCCCTCCACCGCTTGCTTTCAGCGCTGCACGGTTTTTGTTTCTTTTTTTTTTTTTTAATCTTTTCTGCTGGGGAAGCAGTACCGAAGAAGACCGGCGAGAAGGAGGAGGTGCCAGCCGCCCATCTGGCCCCTGGTACCGCCCGGAGGGGAGGAGCCAACATGGCGCTCCTCGCCCTCACCTCACGATCCTCAGACACCGGCGCATGCGCAGCACTGCCGGCGGGCCCGCCTACTCCGCCGGGTGGGGCGCTGTGATTGGCTCTCAGCGGGCGGAAGTGGCTCCGCTTCGCCCTGAGTGGCGGCGGCTTGGCGGGAAGCTGTTGGGGGGTGTGCGCGCGTTGCGATGCGCTCGGCTTAACGGCTGCGCTGGGTTGAGGGGGGCAGCCGCAGCTATGCAGGCCTTCCTCAAAGGCCCGTCTTCCATCAGCACCAAGCCTCCCGCCGCCAAGGAGAGGGGCGCGGCGGGGAGCAGCGGGGAAGGCAAGAGGCTCAAACCCGTCCCCTGGGTGGAGAAATAGTAAGGGCCTGCTGGGCTGGGGGGCTGGGGGAGGGTCACCGCTGTAGGTGTCTCCGCTGGGAGACAGTTGTGCTTCCAGGAAGAAGCGCGGGCGGTGTTTACCACAGGCACGGCCAGATGGCTTCCTGAGAAGTTAGGTCACCGCGGTAAGGCGGGCCGGAGGCGTCTGGCGGAGTTCCTGTTGGGATTTTGGCCTCGGCTCCGAGATTTACTGTAGCTCTTCGGTATCGATGTCATCAGGAAGGGAAATGTCGTTTCTCTCAATTCCCATCCCTGCCGAAACTGTTAGGTAATCAACTGCGTTTCATGTCTTTCTGTTTAGTCGCCCCAAGAACGTGGATGAAGTCGCCTTCCAGGATGAAGTTGTTGCTGTGCTGAAAAAGTCCTTGGAAGGCGCTGATGTGAGTGCCACGGGAACGTCTGCTTGAGCGTAGAAGCTTGTAGCCAGTGGTGGGGAAAGCTTCCCTTGTCCAGCTTGGCTATGGCCGTTTTTCCAGACTAGCAAAGTGACATCCAGCAGCATGTGGTGAGCAGTGCAGGATCTCAGGTGTTTCCAGCTCTCCAAGCACGGCGAAGTTGTCAGCTCTGGAAAATCTTCACTTGTAAACTTCCTGTTAATAATTTCAGCACTGGAGGAGCTTTTGTTTTCTAGATGCTGTTACTCAGCTGATACTTCTGGTATTTATGTTGAAGAGTAGACGGGAAACTTTTCATAGAAAAACTTGAATTGCCAGTTAATCAGTTCTAGTGATTTACTAGTGCTTCTATGAAACTATTAAACTTCTATTTATTTATTGATTTACTCATCCCTCCTCCCCAAGTCTGGAAAATCCCTTCCTTACATACATGCTGAGACTTCTTTAGCTCCATGTTTCACCTAGAAGGAGCGTTCTTGTGCTCCAGGAAATGTTTCTGTTTTCATGGACCACTAATGCTAGCTGAACTGGTTGGCAAGAATGTTCCAAAAAGAACAGTTGTGATATGGATATCTGTTCACTGAGAGCTATAAAAACCATGCCATGCTTTTCAGGGAGTTATGGAGGAAGCCCTTTACTTGTAGTGTACTCTGATGTGCAATATGTATCTATAGTCTTTGGTATTTGGAACTTCTACATTGAAACAATTTATTCTTGTTTTGATTAGCTTGAGACTATTTATTTCTGAAAATATTCATTTAATCAGAACACGCAAAAGCCGAAGTATTCTGTATTTGAGTACGGGGGGCTAAAATGGCACCGGTATGACAGAACTGGGAAAGACTCATGTAATTTATTTAGTTCATGTCTCCAGATTCAATTTATTTTGAGAACATGGTTGTGACCTTGCTGTGTAATATTGCATCCTTAGAAATCTAGGTCTCAACAGCAATGCTGCTGTATTTTAATATCTGTGTAGTTCTAGAAATTAGTGAGGAACTGTTAATGGCTGAAAAGAACTGAGCTCTGCCACCTATTCTGTCTGGACGCATCAGTCTTGCAGTGTTGCTTAGGTGATGGGTTGTCAAGTTCTATTTTGAGCAACAGCTATTTAAAACCCTTCGCTTTTGGATCAGCCATGTATCTCAGATTGTGAGCCTTGTGCACTTGCCTCCTGACTTTTTGCCTCCTGAGTTGAAAAAGGCAAATCATAACTCCTCTGTGTGGTGGTTACAGGCTTTGTATTTTACCAAAGCTACCCAAGCTCAGCGAGCTATCTGAGAACAAAATAGTGCGGGTTGTTCGAGTATTTGATGCTTTCAAAATTTAGATGTTTTTGTTTGTTCTTGAAAGGACTCATTCTGTCAAAAAGGCAAAAGTGTAATTTAAACTCTGAAGTGGCTGACTCTTGTTTCAGGAGTTCTTACTGAGTTTGGATATCTGATGGGATCAAAGAAACAGCTGTGACAATGCGCTAAGCTTGTGTCATGTGCTTTATTTAAACCTTACTGTTGCAAATGGAAAGCTAGTCCTATGTTGAATTGCTTTTAAGTATTTGTGGGCCTTGGTTTTGGAGCTGCTAAATAGGGCAGGATTTCTAAAGCCACAGTATATCTCAATCTAAAATAGCAAGCATCTCTCTTCTTATAAATTGGAAAGATCAGAGGCCAGGTGGTTTTGAGCTGGAGCAATTGATTTCTGCCTGCCAGGACTGCTTATTTTGTTGTTGCTTTTTTCAAAGAAACTGACATATGTGATGGTATTCTTCAATTTTCAATTACTAGATTCAGTTTTACTGACTGAGAACCCAGAGAATTAGGAGTAGGATTATAATTCAGGTTTACATCCTTACTTGTAGCAAAACTTCTAGGCAAATGCTTGAGGCTTCTACTGTTTGTGGTAATTCCCACGAGCGGGCGGTGCCTGCAGGTATCCTGCTTTCCCCAGCAAGGCTGGAGAAATGGTTAAGCAGCTCAGGTTACACTCTGTTAAAATTAGTGCCACGGAGTTGCCTGAAGGATGAGGCTGTGCTTGCTGACAAAGCGGTGTAAAGACTGGTGATAACCTCAGTGAGAAATCAGCATAAGAGGGGCTGAGACCAAAGAAGTAGTTACAGCGTGGATTTAATGAATTTGGAAACGTAGATTGTTGTTAAAGCTTTTAACCTGCTAATGCTTGGTTTGAGAATTGGGGCGCGAATCAGCACAGAGGCATGAAATCATGAATCTTGACAACACAACTCCACAAAATGTCTGCTTGTACAGCGTGATGACTAACATGGCTGTTGGTGAATTTTCCGTTGTCATTTAGTAAGCATTTCTTCTCCATGGAGATTTCTAAAACTATGTAGGGAGACAATAATGTTGTGGTTTTTAATCAATTGTGAAAAACCTTGTGTTTTGGATTGAATACTGTTTACTTTTTATTAACCACGGAACTGAGCAACAAATGATTGGCACAAAGAGCAGGCAAAATTCAAAATGTGTTTATTTACAATAAAATAAATTCTGCCATCCATACTTTTCAGCACACACACAGTTGTGTTTATTCTTTGTCTTAACTTAGTTTTTAAAAGTGAATACTTGTTGCCTAAGTGATCTGTCTATATTTTGTTTTCTGATTGTGGACCATGTACCCCTGCATTTCACTGCTCTTCAGATGTCTTTGGTTTTGCTGTTCTGATTCTGTCTGCACTGCTTGCTTAAAATTCTCTAACTTCAGCTGAATCTTTAGAAATAGAACACAAGCCAAAAATAAATCAGACAGAGAGGTTTGTATTTTTGCTGTTCTGAGAATGTAGATCTGGAACATCTTCTACTGTCAAAAGCAGTTGTTTTAAAATGCGACCTGATCACTTATAAGAAGGACTACTTGAAATAGTAGTGCAGAAATGTATCACTCCAGTGCTGCTTGATTTCATCCAAAATTAAGTCATGGCTAACTTACTGAAATTTGGGTTTTGCCGGCTTTGTTCTCTCCATGTTGTTGTTGCTCTGATACATCTATGGGGATCAGTGATATTTGCTATCCTGTTTTCCCAAGCAGCTCAATTTCTCATAAAATAAGTCCTCCATTCCTTTAGTAACATCTTCCAGGTAGGATTCATCATCTCTGAGAATGACCTGAACTGTCTGTGTCTTTCCAGACAATGTCTTGTTGCCCCCATGTTAGTATTAGTAACTGTCCATTCCTATCACAGTGCGCTTCCTAAGACCTCTGTGTTACCGTGGTGAGGAATACAGGAACAGTCCTGTGACTGACAAACAAACTAGGTCAGCTTTTATTTAATTTCCAGCTTGTGAATTCCGGACATCCAGCAGACATTTAGTTGTAGTGAAGTTTTATGAGCTGTGCTCCTAGATATTATCCTATAAATATTATTGTGGTCATCCCTGTGCATCTTCCCGCGTCAGTGTGCTTTTTTAGCGCATTCCTGTTTCTCATGCTAACGTTATTAGTGAAAATATTTGAAAGATCTGTAAACCTAATCTCTTTGAGAAATGACACAGGTTTCCTCCTTTGAGAAATCTTTGGATTATTTGGATTACTTGCCAGTGCTATGCGTTCCAGCCAGTTTTTGCAAGCATATGTGTGATGTTGCCACCAAATAGCTTGTTTATGCAGCTTTAAAAAGAGCAACTGTTTATCCTCCTTTACAGCACTACCTGCAAAGGCCTAAAAGTGAAAGGCTTTGTATTATTTAGCAAGAGAAGGAGATAATTTCTGTTAGGTGCTCAAATTCTCAGTAGATTTTCCTGTTTTGTTTTTGTTTGCATATTTCTGTTTTTTTAAATGCTGCCTTGCCGTTCCAGCTTCCCAATCTGTTGTTCTATGGCCCGCCTGGAACTGGAAAGACTTCCACTATTTTAGCAGCTGCTAGAGAACTCTTTGGGTAAGCTGGAATTGGGTTGCATTGGTATAAGCAACTATCATGTGTCTTCTAATCGTGTGCCTGTGGTCACTGCCTGTTCTTATGATGCTTCTGGAAACTTTCTGATGTATTCTTACTCAAGAATGGTTTCATGTTCTACTTCAGCTCTAACGTCAGATATCTTTCTTGTTTGACCCTGATAACTCATTGATTACTGTTACCAGCGTGGACCAACAGTACTTCTAACAGCCATGGTAACCCTGCATACCTTTAACTATGTGGTCATTAGCAGAAAAGAGTACAAAAGGAAGTGGTTTGCATGTGCCTTGCTGAACTTAGTAAAACAATTCCAATTTTCAGAGTTTATTCAATAAGTTGTTGGCTAAAAGTGTGTCTTCCTTGAGGCTCTTCACAAAATGCCTGTCTTAATCTGTCTGTTATGTGCCATTGAGTTATGGCAGGAAATAACACTGGGATTCGGACCAAAATGTAGCATGTTATCGCTCTTGTGAACTCTGTGTACTTTCACTCAGAGAATTGCGACGTGTTTTAAGTAGTGCATTTTCGAGTAGCATTTTCAGACTGATCAGTAAGCAAAAAAAAAAAAAAAGGACAAGAAAGTGGCTTGTTGGCATGATCAAATCTGATGCTGATTATGGTATCTTTTTCCCCTCTTGTCTTTAATGTTTGAGAGGGTGAGTTCTAGACAACTCTGCATTGTGTGGTCATCTGAATTACCAGAATTAAGTAAAACTGAATACAGTGGATTTTTATTTTAAATCAGAGGTGCAGCTGCATGGTAGTGCTGCTAAATTCTACCTCTATTATATTTTCTAGATAGTTACTGTTCTGGTAGCATTGCAATGGCACACCACCCCCAGTGACTGTATCTGGAGATGTAACTGTTTCTTCCACACTGCTCACATCGCATAAGTAGGACACACAATCCAGTGCTCTGTGCTTATCGAGACAGCTTCCTATTTCTTATTCCTGGGTAACTGCTGTAATGTTACGCTTCATTGTTTTTTGCAGTCTGGGAGTCAATTTTAAAAATACCTAATTGAAATCTGTACCTAACATTTAATGATCTCGACTTAATTGTGTTTTACCAAAGAATGTTATTCAGTAACGCTAGCAGAAATAATATCTGCAGTTAAAAAAGGCCGGAAGGATTGTTGGTCTACTTTGTAACATACCATTACAAGCATTCCCAGCTAACTTGCTGCAATAAAAATTTTACAGGCCTGAATTATTCCGACAAAGAGTCCTCGAGTTAAACGCCTCTGATGAGCGTGGAATACAGGTGATCCGGGAAAAAGTGAAGGCTTTTGCTCAGCTCACTGCATCTGGAAGCCGAGCAGAGTAAGTGCTGAATCTGGGCTGGCTCTCTTTGATGGACTTTCTTGCTTAGAACAAAGTACGTGATCGTTTTTATTCAGGTGAATTTCATAATTCTAACACTGCTCTGAAATCAGCGCTGCAATGCGTGCAGTACTTTGGCTAAGCTTTGGCTTGATGTAATTTCACGTAAAATATGACTTAGCATTTGCGCTGATATTTTAACTTGACCGCATGTCTCCTGCTAACAGATTTCTTATCTTTCAGTGGTAAAGTTTGTCCTCCTTTTAAGATTGTAATCCTGGATGAAGCAGACTCTATGACCTCAGCAGCCCAGGCAGCCTTAAGACGCACAATGGAAAAAGAATCTAAAACAACACGTTTTTGCCTTATTTGTAACTACATCAGCAGGTATGTAAGGAATTAGTTGCTTATTTGGACTTGTTACTCTTCTTCCTATTCAGTACTTCATTTTTTTTTTTTTAATTTTGCTTAGGTTTCAACTTTTTTTTACAGCGTTACAGTTTGTTACTGTTGTTTGCCTCCATAGCTTCATCTGTATGAATGTGACCATGTAATCATTTGGCAAGCATTTTTCTTTTTCAGAATAATTGAACCTTTAACATCTCGGTGCTCCAAATTCCGTTTCAAACCCTTGTCAGACAAAATCCAGCAACAGAGGCTATTGGATGTTTCTGAGAAGGAAAATGTGAAAATCACTAGTGAGGTGACTACTGAGTAATTCTATTGTTTCATCCAGTGCATAACTGCATTGCAGTGCAAGGACCTGAGTCAGCATAGTTTTCCAGACTTCTCTATTGTACTAACCACATAGAAAATAATTTGAATGTTATTCTCCTTACACAGGTGGGGATTGAATTTCAAAGTTTCCTTAAAATCAAACAAATGTCTACCAGAGTAAATTGGAGAAAAACTGTTGGGATTTTTGCTCTATACTCTATAGAGTATAGCTTACATAAGTTCATACTGAATACCCATACTTCATTCTGAAATTGCCAGCATGCATTTCCAGGGCTTACAACTCTGTATAATTTATAATGTACCCAGTGCTTATACCTTCTGGATTACACTTGCAGCTACTCAAGGTTGTTAATCGACACGAAATTTTAAGGCTGACAAACACAAGTAGTGACAAAATAAATGTTCTGTTAGATAATGTTTGTTCATTTCTATTGTTCCAATCTGGTACTTCAGTTCTATCTCAACCTCTTTGTACATGGTGAAGTGCTAGGTGTAATTCACTTCACTGTATCTCGCTTTGCCCCTTCTGAATGCATTGCTTCACAAAAGCTGTGTGAGTGATACAAGTTGCCACGGTTAAAATTCAAATACAAGTGTGGGTAAAACAGTGGATCATCACACAATTGTGCACTGCTGTACCGAGTCTCATTTCAGTTATGAGACAAGGAACTGGAGAGGTTTGGTGACACACTTGTAGCATAAAATCCCAGTTGTGAGGTCTTCTCTCTGCATTAGGTCTGTAGTAGCATTTATATTTGCAGAAGTTGCACTGGGACTTGTGTATTGAGGCTGTCTGTGACCATCTGCTTCAGGCATTGCCTGATGTTCTAAAATAGATTTGCTGAGAAAGTCTACTGCGTTTTAATTAACAGTGAAAATGTAACTTGGCATTTTCTCATGTGATCTTTCAGGCAGTATCTTACCTTGTTAAAGTGTCAGATGGGGACTTAAGGAAAGCAATTACTTACCTTCAAAGTGCCACTCGCTTGATGGGTGGGAAAGAGATCACAGAGAAGACAGTCACTGAAATTGCTGGGGTAAGCTTTGCTTTACAGCTTCTCCTGTAGTAAGTCTGGAAAGTGTTTGTGTGTTAAGTATACTTGCTATCTCTATCTGCCTTTGGTCAAAATTTGATTTAAAAAATGGTTTTCTATCTATTAGCTTCCCTGGTAGGGTACTGATACAAAGTCCCTCAGGATTTTAAGGACTGCCTGGTTCTATATACTTATTACAATGCAAGTTAATAGCAACTTATTCTGTAACTAAAGGAAAACTGTAAAACATTTGAACTTGAGTTGAAGTATTCTGTGAATGCAGAATGTATTGCCTTGTGTGGGACAGTAGACTAGAATGTCTTTCTGGTGCATATATTTTAGTCTGTGTAGGTATGTATGTATCCCTGGATGGTTTAGAAACCAAGGAGGAATGTCTTTCAGTAGCAGCTTGCTTTCAACTTGATGTCCACAGCAACAGTGTCTCTTTAAGCACCTGTGCAGATTGGCTTTTTACTGAAACAGCTGTGATTTCATCCAGAATGATATAGATAACATTGACAGGGAGAGCAGAATTCTGAGAGAAAATAAGTTCCAAAAAACTGATGTGAAAGTGTTTCTATAGCAACACAACACCCCCAAAGCAAGAAATTTAAGATTAGGACTTGAAAAACTGAAAAGTAAATAGGCTTTAATGATGGACACAATTCCCTTGAAGGTGCCACTGTAATGACTAATTGTGAGGGATGAGAGGTCTTCTCTTGGATGGAATGGAAACAGGCAATTGCTACTGTGCATGTTTCATAGAACAGTTGGGGCTTTTCTTTTAAATTTTCAGTGAGCTGTTCAGTTTTGTGCATCTAGCTGTATGAAAAGAGCTGGATTTCACTTACAGGTAAACATAAGTCATAATTTCTAAGAAGCCTTTTTAGCCTTCTAAGAATGATTAGGCTTCTTAGAAGGAAAACAAATAGTAATAATAATAGGAAGGAGAAGCATAAAATTCCATTTGACAGTTTTCTGAATAATACTTAGTTAAACAAAAGGAACACAACTTTACGTCTCCATAAAGACTTTCAAGTTTTTGCTCATACATAACTTTTGTGATGGTGGGGTGATCTTAGGGCAGAAGATGAATAAAGGAGCTTTGAAAGCAGACATTCAGCTGACAGAAATGATGATGTGTAGAGGGGAGAATGTCACCAGTGCTTCCCTGCTCTGAGATAAATAATGGCATCTGTCAACTTTTCTCTTCCAGTTTATTGACTGATCTTGTTCATCTGGCTATTTTTTAAAATATTGTTCCTATTGCATCACTGGAGAGAAAACTAATTTGCTGGGTTCCTTCAGTGCAGTATGGTACAGAAAGCATTGCCTGTTAACAGGGTCTTCCACTTAGTGTCCCAAGTAAATGATTGTGTATTTTGATTTGTAAAATGGCTTTGACAATTCACTATCATTATATAGTTCTCATATTAATATCACCAATATAGAACAAATATTAAAGCCTAGCTCTCAGTCATTTAAAAAAAAATTATCTAGTCTGTCTTAGAAACTTGAGTGTGGTTTGTGTAGAGGAATGAAACAGCCTGCTTTGTGAACAGTTCACATTTGCTACTGTAAACATCTTTCCTAAGTGCACCACGTTGAAAGTAACTTCTTGAAATGTAACTTCTTGTTGCAGGTCATCCCCAAGGAAACAATAGATGGATTGCTGTCTGCCTGCTCCAGTGGTTCATTTGAGAAACTGGAAACAGCGGCCAAGGTAGAGTCCCTTAGTGCTGCAGCCTGAATGTCTTTCTAGGTCGCTGCCCTGTGACTCCATTGCTGTGGCACCACGGCTGAGAACCATGTGGCATCAGATCAGTTAGGAGGTGCATCTCAAGAAGCATGTCTTTCACCTGGTAGTATGCTGATCTTGCCCTTCTGAGGAAGAGTTGTGAAAGCTGCAAAATGAGACGTAATTGTCTTTCTCCTGAGCTAAACTGATGGCATGTGGAGCTGTTAGGTAAGATTAGGCACAGTAGGAATTTATAGTGAGACGCTTAGCTCAGAGCTTTAGAATTGCATCTTCAGTGGACAGGGCTGGTCTCTGAACCAGTCACCTACTTAGCAACGCAGAAGCTGTGTTAGATGAGAAGTGGCTGAATAAAGCTGTAATAAGCCTTTGGTCTTAAAATAATTCATGTTAATCTTACAGTACAGTAAGTTTGTCTTACCAACTGCAGTGACTTAAAATAGATCTTGTTGGAGAAGGCACAAGCTGCAGGTTTATGGAGGTGGATTTATTTTCTTCAATACAAAGAAAAGTTCTACTCTGAAGAATGTGAAGTTCCTAATGTCACGAGTTTAAATGAAGTTTAGGCAGTCTGGAACTGGATCTTGAATCAAGGAGGAATCCCTGATGTAGCTGAGCGTACTGTTCCGTTCCCTGCTACAGTGGGGGTTTTGCTTCAGTATTAGCACTTGGTAAACAAAAGCATGCAGTCAAATTCTGTCATTTATAAAGCATGGTACTCTATATTTTGTACTAGATTGCACTAACTTTTCTATTTTCCTAAACTTCTGTCTGCTTAAATGGCTTAATGGATACTCTTCTCAATATTTACTGCAATGTGGCACTACTAGTTTAGGCTTTTTTTAGTTATCTTCAGTTGCCATGGTTTTTATTTTATTTTAAAAAGTTCTGGCCTTACAGTTCTCTGCATGTCTGAGGTTAGTCACTACCAGATGAAGAAAATAAATCGAAGTTGGCTGCGCTTCAAAGTGTGAAGGCTGTGAAACTCTGTCACGTGGTGCTATGGATGTTGAGCTCTCCTAATTTTAGAGTGAGTTTGGACAGGTTCCTCAGAGGTTGCACAGAACATGTCTAGCTAACGAAACCCTTGAGATGTAAATTGTCTGAAGCTGGGAGGATATTTAGGCAGACACCACAATGTGCCTGCTGTGCTCTTTCCTAGGTGCTCACTTTGGGTCACTGTGAGGCAGGATGCTGGACTACATGTGAACTGCTGACTTGTCCTGCACAACATTTAAATTCCACAATAGCTTCCAGTACAGTCTTCTGGTTCAAATGATTTTTCAGATTGGTTTTCCATTTTCCTGTGTTCTACTGCTTAATTAATTTTCTTCTACCCTTACACAGAATCTCATAAATGAAGGGTATGCTGTTGCTCAGCTTGTAAACCAGCTTCATGATCTTGTTGTTGAGGGCGAAGATTTCAGTGACAAGCAGAAGTCGATCATAGTTGAGAAACTTGCAGTAAGTTTGTAGGTTTTTTTTTTCCCCTAAAAAGTTATTAGTCTACAGTGGTTAATTTCACCTTGTTCATCTCCAGAAAAGTAATTAGTTCTGATTTATAGTTCTCAGTATTTCTTGGTGTAACACACATTTTTGTTCTGAGAAGTTTCATGAGAAGGAATTGAAATGTGGTTAAAAGAAATGAGTTACTAGCCATATTCTCTTGCTCTAATGGTGGGTGTATTTTCTCAATATGAATTGGGAGGGGAAGTTAAGATTCTACAGTTCCTACTTCGCATAGGCTTAAAGTCCAAGTTTGTCTTGCTCCTTGGGCTGGTTGTGTTCCAGTGTGTAGAAAGCAGCAGCCTTTTTTGAAAATGGAGACTTGTGAAACCTTGACCAAAAAGCAGCTGTGGTGATCTTGCTGAATTCAGTGTAGGCAGGTAGCACAGGTTACCACCAGCAGTTAGTTGCAGTGCCAATGGTGCATTTCCATTCAAATTTATCAACTGTGAGGTCACGGCCTCCTTGAGAACACGGAGGCTGGGGAGCAGTTTTTCCTGGTGTGGTCTGATGGGGATGTGATGTGTGACTGCTGGAGTAGTTGGAGCCAATCAAGTAACCAGCTGCCAGCTTTATTCTCCCTTGTAGTATGAGGCAGCTCTCTGAATTTAACTTGTGATGGGTTTTAACTTCTCCTTTCTGTTTGCAGGAAGTAGACAAATGCTTGGCAGATGGGGCTGATGAATACTTGCAGCTGATAAGTCTGTGTGCCCTTGTGATGCAGCAGCTGACACGGAACACCTAACTCCTCCATCAGTTGTTTTGGGGATGGTTGTGAGACCTGCCTACTTTTGTATTGTTGCTTACAATAAAGTAACTGCTCAGCAGTGGGAAGTGCTCATGGTTTGAATTAAAAGAAGCACAAGAGTGACCTGTTGGCTTATTGGAGCCTGTCATGCTAGGCTTTGAAAATACAACTCAGCAAAGAACCAGCCCTTGGCTATGGGAAGGGGGGTTCATGCAGCAGCCTTAAGGGAGGGAGCATCTCCTCCCAGAGCCTCAGCATGAAATGCAGCAGAAAACACTTTCCCTTAAATGGACTGTGACTTCAGTGTGGTGAGAAAAAAAAAAGGGAAGGTGAAGAATAGCTATGTCTCATTTTACTTAGTGAATTTTAAAGGCTGTTAACATCTGCTGTCACCTTAAATCCATGCTTTCTTTTGCAGTGCAACAGCTAACAGCAGTTTTTACAAATTCAATGGCCCTGTACTCTGCTTACCTGAGAAGGCAGTATGAGAAATAAAGCCTGAGCTCTCACAGTAAGCATAAGCTTAGAAGTGATCTAGCTACTCACCCTCCCCTGTTAACAAGGCCTCACCAACTGAAAAAAAAGAGACTTACAATGTAAGTGAATATAGAAGTATTTTATTGAACATTCAAACTTCATTAAGACATGTGCAATATGGCAAATTTTACTGGGTTTAACCCTAACTAAGACAATAGTATGATTGCTTGCTTGCTGGGGCTTAGCAACAGGGTCCAGATCACACTTAACCACTAATTAAATACTTTATTGAATAAATACATATCAAACAAAAATGCATTTTAATGCTCTTATAAAAGTTTTGAGATTTTGAAAGGCCTTTCCAATTCAATCTGAAGGGTAAGTACATACAATAAAGGAAGGTAGGCTAGTTTAACATAATTGGCTGACTTTATACAGCACTTATATCTTTTAGTCCATAAGTAAATTATTAAATGATAAAGAACATCTAATACAACCACTTCTATGGAACTAGGAAATAAATTTCTAATAAAGAAAAAATTTACAGACCCCATGACTTTCCACCCAACCCCAACAGTCTAACCCTAATGTGGATAAAGCCAATGGCTTTCCCCACGAGAGCTCACGACAAAAAGTCGCTTCGCTTATCAAAAATCTGTATTTCTGATCCGTTATGAGCATTGAGACAAGATTCAATATATCCCCAAAGAAAGAAGCACGATGCAAGTGAATCGCCTATTCAGCAACAGCGAGCACTGCATTCAAACCATCTCCTCTCCAGGGATTAAATGAGATCAGCCACATTCATTGGCATCTCCTCCACTGTAGTATTGTAGAATGTCTCAATATCACGCAGAATCCTCTTGTCCTCTTCAGTGACAAAGTTTATAGCCACACCCTTCCTGCCAAAACGACCTCCTCGGCCAATTCTGCACAGAACAGAAAACACATTTACGCACAAGTTAACTACTCCATCCACTTAAAATACTTAAACAATGAAAGGTCCACTCATAATTAACTGCTGTTTTTTTGTATCTGCCAGGGGCCAGTTTATGCCGTTTTTACAGGACTAGCTGCTGACCAACGTCACCTCTGGTTAAGAAAAACTAGCAGTTAGTGCCAACAGTACAGAAGAAGTGTCCATCCTACGGAGAGTAGCGGAGCAGAAAAGGTTACGCTTTTGGCTGCAAAGTAAGACCTTCATTGAATGGTTGGTACTGCAGTATGATGTGCTAGCTCCTCCTCCCTCCCCTCTTTGAGGAACTGAAAACCCAAACCACATGCATCCAATCTCGAGCACGTGGGGCACAGAAAGATAAGCTATCTTTCAAAAATCAGAACTTCCTACGTTCATCCAAAACCATGGAGCAGCACGCTATTTTAATTCAACATTCAGTTTCCAGTGGGAAAACTTAGGGTTTTTGTAAAAACCAAGCTGTAAGCTCACTTTTCTAGGAGTCTGAGTCTGTTAGAATCAGTTACAATTTAGTTACGCCCACCATCAGTTCTGCCTTCCTGCAGACTGCCCAATACAGCACCTCATCAACGAGGGCTACACACAGAAATGGCTCACAGAACTTAGTGAATAATCAGGACAAAAGAAATATATAAATACCGACTCGCTCTTTATTCAAACTGTGCCGCTTACGAATCCACGTCCTAAATTACGTCAGCGCCGTTTCTGAGCACCATCTTGTGTCATCAACTGCTGCTATCGACTCCTGTATTTTTTTACATCAAGTAATAAAGCACAGTTTACTTAATTTAGGGACAGTCACTGAAGCAGTTAAACTAAACCTAGGGAAACAAAACTCAAGTTGCTACCAGAAGACACACACCACAGAGGAAAGAAAACCACTGTAGGAGCCACCAAGAGCAAACAAGGCACACAGAACATGAACACAATTAGACCTCCAAGAGAGAAGGCAGATTTAAACCACTAGTTTGCTAACATTAATGTCTAGTGACTGAGCAGCAGCAGTAGAGCAAGTGAGGATTAGCTAGGACCTAGGATCCAGCTAACAGCCTTGCTGTCAAGATGCTATGCCAATAATGGCTGTCATCTCATCTGCTACAACCTAAAACAGAGGCAGTTCAGCAGCTGGCACTTCCCCCACATCTCAGCAATGCATGGATCAGCCAAGGCTGAACTCAGTATATATCTAAGTTTTCCCACTGCTTTTTAAAAACTGACTTAAGAGTTCTGCTCCTCCCTCATCTCAGGACTGTCTGTGCAAATCAGGGCTTTTTTCAAGCATAAAAAAAGCCAACTTGTTTACTTCCTGCTAGTTATTTTTTTTTTGCTTTGTTAGCAGTTACATGTATGCATGGATGGTTAACACTCATTAACGACAGAAGACTAACACACAGAGCAGGTGAGGTTCTGTGCCAAGTTCTGTACAGAGCATGGCATTCAGTGTAGTGTGCCAACTAGGGGACAGAGCAAACTAACCTGTGAATGTAGTTTTCACGATTGGTCGGCAGGTCATAATTTATAACCAAAGAAACTTGCTGCACATCAATGCCACGAGCCTGGAAAACAATACAGGACCTTTAACGCGAGTCACAATCTTTAGATTACATCATTTCTCACTTTCTTTTGTTGACTACATTGTTAGTGATGAACTACAACTGTGTAGCCCATAGTGGAGCATAGTCTTTTCTCTTCCAAGAAGCTCCAGTAGTTCAGGCTACAAGAACCTTCACTCAATTATGAAGCTTTTGGCATCACATTGAAACAAGAACACATTCTCTGTGAGGTAATACTCACCAGCAAGTCAGTCGTGATCAAGACACGGCTTGATCCTGATCTAAACTCTCTCATGATAACATCCCGCTCCTTCTGGTCCATGTCACCATGCTGCAGTTAAGAACATCAGAATTACTATGGTTCCAGTACTCCAGACTGGAATCCCTTCAGAAATAAAGCAATGTATGAAACCCAGCGTCCCTACCTGCTGTGGGAACTAAGCAGGTAGGGATAGAAGGAAACATTTTTCTTTAAGCAGGGGGAACGATAATACAGCACTGCACAGCTATATCATAACTTATCCTGCTTTTATTAGGATTTCTTTTCAGTATGTACCTGACATTGCAGAAGTTGTGCAGAAAGAACAATTCTTACCAGAGCTGAGACTGTGAAGTCCCTGGCATGCATTTTTTCTGTAAGCCAGTCCACTTTTCTCCTTGTATTCAGAAAGATAACGGCCTGAGTAATGGTCAGTGTCTCATACAAATCGCAGAGAGTATCCAACTTCCACTCCTGAACACAGCACAAGTAACAGGAATTAAAACTCTAAAGCCACGATCAGTGAACCACACCCTACTGTGCACTTATAGTCAATATGACCTGGAAAACTGCAACAATACATGAACTTCCTTTCTGCAGCAATTGTTGCACCAGATCTTCAGACACAGGACAACGGACATTAAGAAAGAGGTCCACCCTAGTCATTTTCAATCCAGTGCATCATTTTTCTTCTTCTTGCGTGTACTCTGCTAGCATTATTACAGAAACCAAAGCTCAGCCTCAGCTTCTGTAATTTTAGCACAGTGCTTTAACAAGAAGGTAATGTTTGTTTCTGAACTCTTCCAACCAGAAGTGTAACTGATACCAACCTCTCTTTCAACATTAATGTAGAATTGCTTGATACCCTCCAGAGTCAGTTCTTCCTTCTTCACTAGAATACGTATGGGCTCTCTCATGAACTTTTTGGTCACTTCCAACACATCCATTGGCATTGTAGCTGATAGCAGCACAACCTGGAAAGCGTTACTGTGTTAGCACACATGTAAGGCATTACGTTGCTTCTGCTCTGTCACTCTGATCAGGAAAACTGAAACCATTTACAACATCAGGGACCATGTTGCCATGTTTACGTCACAGCACAAATCTGACCTCCTATGAGGTCATGGCAGACAGGACAGCAATGGAGCAGCTGTCAGCCACACCTGTAACCAAACCTGCACCCATCAATTCGATGACAGAACAAAATTTGTACCTGAATGTTTGTGCTTAATTTTTGAAAGATCTCATAGATTTGATCCTTAAATCCTCGGCTCAACATTTCATCAGCTTCATCCAGAACAAACATTTTGATCCATTTAGGTGCTATAAAAAAAAAAAAAGGATTACTTTGTGCAGTTTCAGGAACGTACGATACTTCATTAACTGGTATTACTGAGTTCTCACTAAGAGAAAATTAAACTCATACTTACAAAGGTAGCGTCTGTTCAACATATCGAACACACGCCCCGGAGTTCCAACCACAATGTGCGGAGCTTCAGCCTGAAGTTTCTGCATTTCATTGCGAACATTTGTGCCACCAATGCAAGCATGGCATGTTGCTCCCATGTAATCTCCAAGGGCCAGAATTACCTTCTGAATCTAAAAAGAAAACCCTTCTGTGAGTAGCAGGCACTGGTACAATCAGCCCTACATCACTGCTGCTTATGGACTGAAAATGATTATGTGGCTCTACTGACTATAGAGAAGACTCGCCTCTCATTCTACCCAACTGCTCATTATTTAGGTCTTCATTGTAAAGTCAGGACATTTCTGAAGTCAGTTTTTCACCCTTACAGTTTTAACTACCTAAAGGTGATTCCCAAGTATCTGTTAAGATGAAAAGCAAGGCCTCAAAAACAAACTGAGCTGTTAAAATCTGCATGAAAAGCACTTGCAGGAAGCTGTTAGTGATGCGCCCTGCTATATATGCCAGGCTTTAAAAGAAGTCATCTCAGCAACATCTTCAGACTAAAAAATAAAAGACTGACCCTTCAGTCAGAGGTTCTTGCTCCTCTAATCTACTTTTTCCTCAAGAGCTCTTCTCTGCCTCATCTAATACATTTAGCTTTCCCTTCAAGAACAATCTCCACTACAGCACTGGCATCTTGGTATATACTAGTTTTAAAAGCAGAGCAAATTGTACACAATTGATTTTCTACTCTATTTTGAGCTCTGGTCTCACCATTTTAACCTTAAAAAGCCAGCATTACTGATTTACGTTAATGATAAGAATTACATATCCTTTAAGCTCTATTCAAGCACTTCACTTACTAAAACAGAACATCAAGCCCTGAGGGTGGACATGCAACGTAACATCAAGGCAAGAAAACATCACAATATTACAGATACAATGAAGGGACCACATGCGCACTGCAGTTTTCATGTTGCACAACTGCACGCAAGTTTAAACACTTTCAAAAAAGCCCATTTTGTTTCCACTCAGAACACCGTACTTCAATTTTTTTTTTTTTGCTGAAGATGCTCCCTCAGAACTGTGTGCAGCAGAGCAGCTGGTTCCTGCACCCTGCCCAGCACACCCTCTACATGCAGCACAACTCTTGAAGCAGGCAGAGAACTTGGGGGATAGAAGCCAGTTCATTTCCCCCGTTACTCAACACAAAAAAGGTTCTGAATGGATATAAGTTACAGCCCCTTAAATCTGTTTATTGTCTCACAGTTGTGAAACCTGAAACCTATGCAACACACAAGCAGCTTTTTTCTTTTAGCTACACTATCAATACCTGTTGAGCCAGTTCTCTGGTAGGGGCCAATACTAGTGCTTGGGTCTCCTTGAGATCAATCTCCAACTGCTGCAGGATGGAAATAGCAAATGTGGCTGTCTTGCCAGTACCTGACTGAGCTTGAGCAATCACATCATACCCTAAAAAAAGTAGGATACACGTTTACTGTTCCCACACGGGTCATTCACGTTTAGTTTTATTTCATTCCCTTTGAAATAAGTGATCAGCATTACAAGTTCTCTCCATTTCAGGTCAGCCCCGAAAGATGGTGTACCATCACATCACTTGTTCCACAGAGATTAAAAACATGTATAAATACAGATATAAACGAGTTAAGAAGTGAATACGTTTTCTTAATTAATATGTTACTATCGATGGTAAATGAATCACTTGCCTACCTTTGATACATGGAATAATAGCTCTCTGCTGAATAGCCGAAGGCTTTTCAAAACCATAAGCATAAATGCCCCTTAGAAGGGATTCTTTTAAATTCATATCATCAAAATTGTCGACAATCTCATTCCAATTGCTCTGCAATAAAGGAAAAAAAAAACCCCTGAGTCACTCCATCCGCCGCCCAGCTCCCCCCGTCCGGGACCAGGCGGGAGCGTGCCGCTCACCTCAATGACACCATCGGGCTCCATTCCCTCGGGGCCGCCATGGTCTCTGCGGGAGAAGAACACCAGCGTTAGCGACGTGCCCGTGACAGATCGGCCCAGCAGGTGCTCTGGTACCGTGCCAGCCGGCCGCCCCGACGCGATGCCCAAAGCCTCGGCCCATCCGACAAACGCCTCGCGGCCCCCGCCCGCCCCCCTCCCCGGGGCACCTGCTGGAGGCGGCGGGGAAATGGCGGCCGCTGCGCAGTGCGAGCTCCGCCGCAGAGCCGGGCGTCAACGCGGGGGGGAGGGGGGCGGGGGGAGCGGGAGCCGCGGGCCGCGCTGCGCTTCCCCCACCCGTCCGCGTCAGCAAGTCTCGCGAGAGCTCCACCCCTGGGATTGCGCAAATCGGGCACCGCGGGCGGCGAGGGAGGAAGGCGCCGGCACAGCGCCCCGAGGCCGCGCCTCAGCCCCGCGGAGGGAAATGGTCTCGCCCTCCGCCGGGCCCCTAAAGCCGCGGCGAACGCCGAAAAGGGGAGAAGGTGGTGGAAAAAAAATAATAGAAATATAAATACCCGCAATGAAAGTACTAATCTGTTTCATCGCGCAGCGAGCGCACAGGGTCGGATGAGAACTAGAAACAGCCGTTCTAGGAGGTGGGGGGGCTGCTAAGGGAATCAGCAGGAAGAACGAGAACTCCGAGGGAAAGAACTCAATCCCGGCTGAAGGGCGACGCGGTGGGGACGCGGGATGGAAACGTCTGGAAGCGGGAGGGGCCGGGCAGCGCGTTCCGCCCGCATTCCTCCCGCACCGCCGCCTCCCCCTCGCACCGCCTCACGGAGAAGGGGCTCGGGGCCTCCGCACCGCGCCGTACCTGCTATAATCCGCGGAGCCGCCTGACATGTTCCGACCACCAGCTCTGTCCTCAACTGAAAAGGCAAAGCTTCCGCGGCGGCCGCCTTATATATCCGCCCGCTGCCGGACTCGTTTCGCTCCGCTCTGCGCATGGATATACGCCTCACGCCGCGGGTAAAAAACGCCAGTTCCCACGGATTGAGGCCCCTCCGCGAGCGATCCCCTTCTTCCCGCTCCGTCAGGTGCTCTCAGCGAGTGTTCCTCAGCCTCCGGGGGCCGCGAGGGCGGCGGAGCCGCGGACTACTTTTTCCTCCCCTCGGAGCGCGGAAGGATATTGCAGCACTGGCGGAGTGATGGTGCATCGCTCCTTCCTCTCGCCCCCCCGCCCTCTCCGCACGGGGTTTCCCACCCCGGCCCTGCTGCGGCGCGGGGGAGGGGAGCGCGGGGCGCCGCGCTGAGGGGCCGGTCCGCAACATGGCTGTGCTCTGCGCGCGTACCGCGTCTGTTGTTTTTTAAGCTCTCTGTGTGGAGTCCGGGGATGGCGGGGCAGAGCGGCTCCCTCAGGTACTGCGGGGCTCGGCCCTGGCTCCCCACACGCAGAAGTGCCCCGCTGTGCCGATCGCCTCCTCCGTAGCTTCCCCGTGTCGCCTCACGCTGGGGGCGGGAGGGGCCGGCTGGAGGGGAGGAAACGGTGGCTCCTGGTGCTGCCCGGCTCCCGCTTCGTGCCGGGTAAAACGTGACCCTGAGGTGGTTCAGCCAAACCATCAGGGATCCTGCCCCCTGCTTTCACGTTTTGGAAAATAATGTTGGTGGTTTTAATACATCCCTTGGGTTTTGCTGTGATGCGTTCGTCTGTGTTTCTTATGTAGGCAAATAATGTGAGTTGTAAGCCATCGTTTGTACCCTCTTTAATAGGCGTACGTGAGTCACCTCTGAAACTTGTTACCATAGTGATTCTATATGAACGAGTGCAGGCTGTGCTTGGAAAACACGACCCTTTACTTGTCAGGAATACTGAGAATTGCGCAGAATTGTCTAGAATATCTGTGAGGAGACTCGGGGAGGCCGAATGTACTCATCCTAGGGTAGCATCTGCTGGGGAAACACCTTTAGAAATAAGGGCGCGTGCCAGCATCCAAGCTGAATTATATAAACACGGCCTCTGGTGACCTGCCGTGGTGCTCCCAGGCTTTGTCTGCCCGTGTGGGGTGGGAGGGCTGCGGGTGCAGCTTGGTGCTGCCATTCACACAGCCCCACAGCAGTGCCTGGGCACCTTCCTGAACCACGGCGCTTCGCCCACGGAGCCTGGCTGCCAGCGGGACAGAGTGGGCTGAAGAGAGAACCAGAGCCATCCAGGACCGGCTCAGATTTCCCATTAAAAATGGCTTTCGGTCAGCACAGAAGAACTAACACGACTGACGTTTTTTATTAAGAACGCTGAATGCTCGTTAAGAGAGCTGTTGAAGCAATGTGCTTTCAAAGTTTTTTATTCGGCTTTAGTTTATTTGCAAAAATGTGTGGAGAAGCTTTCTTGGCACGCAGGGCATTTAGGAACGTAAGCCATCATTTTTCACAGTCTTTGAAGGACCTTTTAAAAACCTTCCAAGCTGCCATCTCAGAAGCAGGTATCTGTCATCAAAAGGTCAGAGTTTGCCACTGACAGCATCTCAGATTGAAGCTGGGATTTGCTGTATCCTCCAGCTTTAAACCTTTCCAGTCTTCGTGCAGCCATCTCCACTGAAAATTTGCACAAGGCCCAGGTTTGTGTTATCACCGGGGTGAAGTGATACCGAAAAGATATTAAATAATAGCTTTGTTTGTGCTACTGTCATTAGGATCCAAAGTGACATCTGTACGCTCATGCTATGCACTTTGGTAGGTGTCTCTTCAAAAGACAATCTTGGTGAATCATGAGATCCTTGGTGGGAATGAACAGAATGATGCATTTATTAATATGAGGTAACAGATGGACTAGCTGGTTTAGCAGCTGGGTTTCCAGTCATTACTCATACAGATTGAAGTAAAGAATGATATATCTAAAGAAAGCAGTAGGAGTTGACACCTCTTGAAACTGAGCTCCAGTTGAGCAATCCCTTGGAAATTTCAGAAAGCTCCTTTTAGAAATCTCCTACCGTGACTTGAACATTCCAGGAAGCAGTCGCATACTTCTTGGGAATCCTGGAAGACCCCGAGGTCTTTTCCTGCACTGGACGCCAGTCTTGTGCTGCAGTTGATACTGTGCATTAAATAATTCCCACAGCTAGCAGGGCAGAGAAAGTCATCATACACAGAGTTTATTCAAGGTAGGTCATGCTGAGGATCAAGATGACTTATTAGGGTGTTGTTAGCAAGAAGTAATGCTTTTCAATTCATCATTCCCAAAGGATCCTGCCTAAACAAAAGCGTGCTTCCTTGGATGTAGGAGTGGATAGCAAAGATTCTGGAAGGTCTCCAGGGGAGAGAAAAGGTCTGAGTTCCAGGAGCCCCATGCTTGTTGTTTAGCTAGTCCCAGGGTTAATTAATGCTGTCTTATTCTGTCGTTCCACTGAAATTACAATCTAAACAAATTAAATAAGAGTAGTTTACAAGGTGCAGTATTGTTAATGCACTGAGGCTTGTTTTGTATTCTGTAGTGTATGATGATTTTAGTACGTTAGGCTGCTAGGTTTGATTTGTCATCCTTTTTAAAAGTTATTTCACAGCCATTTGTGGTTTTTTCCAGACGTATTTGTCCTCCCTCTGGCTGTAATCAGACTTTCGTTATGACATCTCCATGATGACCGTGTCGAGTGAAGTGACAGCGCTTCCAGACGCGGCGTTTTCTCTCTTAGTTGAAGGTTTGTCTCACTGAGTAGTTGTGCTTTAGGCCAGTAAGGAACATTGTCCAAAATGCTTAAATGCATTAGGCCCTAGCGCTGTGCAAAGCCGATGAGATTTGGGCTGCTTTATTTCATTGATCTGTCCCCCATGCTCGATGTGTCCTGGACGTTCCGACGTCGTGCCGAGGCCATGGTGTGGACTGGACCTTTTGCTGAGCGGCTGACTCACTTGTCTGATATGTCTGCTCCGTGGTTTGTGGCTGGTGCTCCCTCCTTGCTTCGAGAGCAAGTCTCCAAGCAGTGCTCCAGCTTCAGTTCTGCATGCTTGTGTTTCTTAGCCTGAGTCCTCTCATTGCCGCTAATATACCGGGTATTCCCAACCCAAATACTTGAAGCAGAAAAATATTTTTACTTCTGCCACTTTTTTAATCATTAATTCCTCTGTGTGCTGCGTGGCTCGATGGTCGTGCTTTCAGGTCTTGAATGCTCGCTGTGCTGAGTGATTACATTATTTCTTACGGTTGTAGAGGTTTGTAACCGCGCCCTGGGCACGCCTGCAGCTTAGCTCTGTTCTCCAGTATCTGAAAGACTCTCGGTGTGACCACAGCCCTGTCATTCTAGCAGTAAAACTGAACAGGTGATACGTATTAGAGACTTCCCATTGAGTTTTATTGGAATGAGAAGTTTGCACTTCAGTTTTTTCCTCTGTAAAGTGGGGAAATAGTACTTGCCTCAGAGATTACGCGTGGGCCAGTGTTTGAAAAATGTGGAGATACGTAAAGGGAAGAGGCTTAGGAAGCATTCGATAGAAGTTGCCTGCATGCTTTCAGGGTAGAGTTTGTTCTTTCTATTGCAAAAGCAAAGAAGGAGCGATTAAGCAGGTGGCAGCTGCTGATAACATCCGGGCGGTCCTGGGGTTGCATTTGTTTTTTAAGTTAATTAGAAGACTTCTGCGCTACCCTGAAGTAGCGGGTGTTGTATATGTCCCTGAGAAAGTCTTCAAATAATGTTTTTTTCATTGTTGGGGAAAAGGTAAATTTAATCGTGTAAAGAAAGCACTTTTCCCTTTGATATTGGCAAATCATCTAAATAAGTTATTTGTTCTCGTGGTTGTTCAATTTGGAATCCCCTGAAGATGCCTGAGATTTTTAATCACTGAGCTGATTTCTCTTCATTCTTGAAAGAGCCCTACTGGCTGAGCTGCAGCTGCGTTGAATTTTGAGTACCTTTCCTCACTGATTAAACAAACCTCCAAGAAACAGAGCGGTGTTCCTGCCCTTACCAGGAGGACCCAACGCCCGTGAGCTGCGCCAAGACAGGAGCCCCAAAGCGCCCCAGCAGTTCTTGGATCCTACAGGGGTTTGCCTACAGCTCAACCTGTGGTAAAACAAAAATCCTCAAGAGATCCAGCCCCGTGTGTGTGCTGGAGTCTCCATCTCCTCCAGCAGAGTGTTTTCACCTGTAAATAGGGGTATTTTGTGTTTCAAGAGCTTGTTACAACATGAAATGTTCACAGTAAAGATGGTCATTAATACAATGAGCTATGTTGTTGGAGGTATTGCCTCAAAGTAAAAAACCTTGGTTTCTAGAAACTGAAAGTTTTCCACAGGGCTTTAATTCTTGGAAGAAATCGGAATCTGTTTATTTCTGGAGGTAAGCACAGCTCAGATTCCCCGAGTTTTGGTTCTGTCAGCAGTGCTGGCTTAACAGGAGAATACAGATGAGTACTTTCAGCTTTGTGCCCTCATTTCATCTGCCTGGAAAATGAGAATTATAATCTCCTATTTTAGAAGCATCCCTCAGATTGTAAACTGTTTAAGGACTGATTGCTTCCTGTGCTATGCTTCTGTCTGCAAGGCGGTTGTTCTGGGTAAAAGTTTCTTTGAAAAATAATGGAGGTAAATGTTGGGATGCATTTAATCACTTTTGTTTGGTTAATCCTTGTGAGTTTTTTTTTTTTTAATGAAAAAATATAAATATTAGAAGGCTTTCCTCTCTCACAGTGTTACAGATGCATGCTGTTATCAGGACTGGGTCTGAAACGTGTCCCTAAAGCTGCCAAGGAGCTCACTTGTAACCTTTCCCCTCTTTTGCTTGCGGTTTCTTTTTAGGGCTGCAGAGCCTCTGTAGGCCGGTCCTTAGCTCCAATTGTTTGTGCTATAACTCATCCCAGAATGCTATTATATTTTGTTTGGTATGCTGAGTGAATACTACCAGCTACAGCAAAAATGAACATGTGAGGTGCAAAGTAGTAAAAAAAAAAAAAACAAAAACAAATCTTGTTCTTTTATTTTCAGGTGGTACCCAAGAACAGCTGCCCGGGTTCCTCCAGGATCCAGTGATGCCAGCACAGCCAGCACACAGGTGGTCACATTATTTTAGCTTGGAACTGCAGCAGCACTGCTTGTGCTAACCCAGGGCACGCACTTCAGTGCTTCGTGTCACTGCTGTCAGCAGTGACCAGAAACCTTTGTTCATGTTGAATTACAGAAATAGATTGATTTATTTCATGCATGTCTGGGAAGTGGTTAGATGATAATTTACTGTTTTGTTTTGTTTTTTTTTTCAATAAATGAAGCAAATATATGTTCTGCTATTGAAGCCATTTTATCCTGTGCTAGGTGCTGTAATAGCTTTTGGTGATCGTTTCTGAGTCTTATACAGTTGTTTTTCTGCTAACACATTCAACCTTTATTTGTAGCACATTCTGCCGATTAATTTAAAAGTAGAAAAATTAGGAAAATTCAAATATGTAAGTGAGCAGATGTTACAGATAATCAATAACCACCCAGTTACTGCAGTTTTTTCTTTCCTTGCTCGTTTGTCTTCTCTAGCTTGTGTTACCATTTCCAAATATTTTCTGATGTGCGTTGCCATACATTGCAAGACTATGAGATCTTGTATGACATTGTTCCTTCTGCTTTAGCAGGAATTTAACAATCAAACCACTGATTTAGTTTATTTATAAGTAATGAGTAAAGACTCAAACAATTACAAAATATTTACAGCTTTCTGGACTTCTTTTGGATGTGATACTTTGTGTGTTTTAAGCTCAGAATTTTTCCTTTCTCACGTTTCTGTATGAAAAAGCTGGGTAGCATGGAGATTATTTTACATAGCTTAAATTCATTGCACAAAAGGAGTTCTCTGGTTTCCTTTACTATTATTCATTTGCATTGCTAACGTTCAGCTCTTCTGGGAATAGAAGTTTGCACCCTTGGGAGCACATTTTTTCTGAAATCACATCAGAACTATGTTTGTTAATTCACACCACACTGGAATTGTCTTTGCTAATTTACTGGGCTAACAAACTGCATGTCTTTATGCAGAAGGAAAGAGAGAGAAGTGCGAACCATAAAGAACTGCTGCCTCAGAGCTGCTGTTGCCATAGAGCTTCTAATGAGGAAAAAAACTGCAGCAAGGATTTCTTCTGCTGCTGAAGGTAAGATGAGGGCACAGCAAAGGCTGTAGGAGGGGGTGGGGAGGCAGAGGGAGGGAGAAGAGGAAGAAAGTCTGCGTCCTTGCTGTCTAAAAAAGGAAATTCAGTCTCAATGTACACGAGCAGAACTGCTGGTGCAGAAGAACAAAGCTATCTCGGTTGTTTAGGGTAGCAGGAGTGATGAGCAAGCAAGCGCATTCCCATGCTTTCAGGAGAAAATGCTGCAAAGAAGGGAGGAGAAGCATGGCTATCGTTTAGAAAATACTGCTGCTTCAAGATACCTGCTTTTTGGCACCACTTTGGCATCAGTATTGTTCCCCAGGGTAAAGACAACTGTGAAAAAATCAGACAGATAAGCAGGAAGTAAAATTAGTGCTGAAAATTTTCAGCATACGCTTACGAATTCTGTCCATCTGTATTAAAATGTGTTACATTCAGCAGTGCAGTACTGTGAAGCCTTTCAAAATGCAACTGCAATTGTGGTGTGTTTTTTTTTTTTTTTTTTTTACAGTGAGATTGTTGTGATAAATTAATCCTTTATCAGTCTTTAATTCTGAATACAGAACTGATATCAGACCTGCTTTCTGTGGATTCTCTTGAACAGGGCAAGCTTTGTAGAATAAGGCTCTGCATGATCTTTGCAGAATTACCCACAAAATACTCATCCCAAAAGCTGTTGCCACTGTTTCTGTATGTCTGTTTTGTCGCATATTGCAACTTTTTGCTATCATTTTCCTGCTCATTCTCTGTCTCTTGGTACTGTGAGGTGACTTAAGCCGTGTGCCCTGCCCAGCAAACCCAGCACACTTGCCATGTTTGTGCAGCAGGACCCTGTAGGGAACGAAACAACTTTTAGAAGGTGTACTAAAGGCAGTATCTTAGCTATGTTGATATTTCTCAACCACCTGTTTGATGTATTGAGCATGCTTGGATAGAACAGAATTGCAGTTTTCCTTTGCAATGTCTTAATTTGCACTTCATCACCAGTTATCAGATGTTTGACCGTTTCTCCTGGAATTCTGTCTGAAGATTGGTGCAGAGGGAATTTTTCCAATTGCAGCCTGATAGCTCGATCGAGAGTCATCAGTACAGGCTATAAATAAAAGTATATTTGGGATTCTGAATGTTGTCAGCCTTACAGTCACTCACTATGACGTTGTTATTCCATGAGATTATAGCAGTTTTACGTGCCATTTCTGAGTTGTGAATTGCACTGGGATAAATATATTGATCGTGAGCATATCGGTTGCCATTTCAAAGATACATCATGAAGAAACAAATGTGTAAGTATATTTTTTAGGAGTTGGGCTCATCTTGTGAGTCACACTCGTTTTGTCTGCCTCGTGCACTGCAGATAGACTATCTGCAGACTTTGGAACCACTCTTCTTACCTACTGCAGTCCTCAGCGAAGTCAGTGCTTGATGACATCCTGTTAAGATTTGCATGGATCCCTTGAGCTAACACATAAAGATCAGGTCTTAATCCATGATTGAGGTAATCCTTGATAATACAAGCATTTAGTTCAGTGTCAGCAGGGGGTTGAGTCATTTTCTGCACCAAAGAGTTACTAGTATCTTGCTGGAGAGAATACTTATGTATCTGAGTTCCACACACCGTTAGGCTGCGCATTTCAGAGAAGTTCGGTCAGTTTATGGATCACATTGTTTGGAGTTCTTCAGAGATCCAAGACGATACCTTAGTCAAGCATGACTCTATACAATAAACACCCCACATGGCAAAGGAAGGTGATGGCAGTGCCTTTGAATGGGATACAGGCACTGTGGAACAATAACAGGTAATAAAGAAAGAAAATTGGCTTACTCATTCTGACAACCAGTGACAGCTCAAGAGGAGTGCAATCCTGCCCCAGAGAAACACTGCTCCTACAGCTGCTAACCCTTAAATGAGGGTGAAGAGGGGGTGGATCCAGGCTCCACCCTTTCCAGTCAGTTAGGTGCATTGTTTGCCCCTGAGCTCCATGGGTTAGCCCTGCCTTCTCACCTGGTGCTCGGCCACTGGTTCAGGCTTTGACCTGGCAATTCCACTGCATCCCTTATATAGAGTGACTGTCCAAGGAGGAATGAATGATCCTCAAGTAGTCTGAAATTTAGTTGCCTTAGATAAATATTTGGTGGAGAGTTATTGCTGCAGACTTAGATCAACTTAATGTGATTCTACATTTACAAAAACAGATAGCTAGAAGTACTCGCATTGCTAACTGACAGATTATTCTCAGATGTTGTGGGTAAGCATCTTTTGCATAAAGTATGTATATTTGTTTTATTCCAATTGATGGTGTGTAAGTGCGTGTTTATCCTGGAAAAGTGAAGGCCTACTGTAGTGCTGATACAGAAACATCTTGGCTAATGGACTGTCTGGTGTGTGAAATGGAATGCAGATGCTTTATGACCTTCAGATCAAAGCTACGCTGTGCTAGGCTGTGTAGACTGCAACCATCATGTCTATGAGCTTTTGTGGAAGTTTCAGAGGTGTTATGGTTGTCTTATGGTGGAAAAGGGACTTTATCTAAAGCTAGCCTAAACAAAGGAGTTTATAAATCTGTTAATCTGTCCATGTGTTTGTATGGAGCTCTGAAGAAAGAGGAGCTCTTGTACTTCATGCTTGTTTTTTCTTCTTCAATCTGGGTTATATTGTGGAATTGTTTAAGAAAAGAAGGAAGTATGGCAAAACATTGCCCAGAACACCGTAGTCTCTGCATTTGGGCCAGGGAAAAAAAGCCAAAGAAGCCACGAGAGTTGCTGTGATTATTGTCAGGATCTGCACCAGTTCCCCGAACTTCTCAAATGTAAGAGTTATTTTAAGGGTTAATGTTGCCCAGAATCACTTTTTTTTTTTTCCTGCCTGCCAGGAGGTGCTGCACTACCCAGTGTCCAGTTCTGTCTCCTTCAAGTAGTATAATTCTTCTACACCATGGGCACTGACGGAGTGCTCTAAGGCTTGATTTGTAGAAATGCAGAACAGCCATTTAAAGCTAGTTAGCAGCACTGGCTTCTCAGCACAGTTTTGGAATCAGGCCTCTATGCTCAAGTGAGGTTTTCCAGTTTAGCTGTCATAAAGCTGTTTAAACCATCACTCTGAATTCACCTAGACACCTAGAACTGATTTATTTTTTTTTTCTTCAGGAAGTATTTTGTCAATACTGGATTGATTCCAGGGAAGTTGGAATCAATATCCCTTTATTATTATTATTATTCACTGCGACTCACTTTGAACTGAAAGAGCAAGATAGGTAGTATACAATGTGAAAACAGTGGTTTAATGCCTCATATCCAAATTGCAGATCAGCAATATTGGAATTTGTGGCAGAAGGGGTCAGAAAATTGGGTTTCTGTGATCTTTGTTATTATGCACTGAGAAGAGTTGCTCCTTTGGAGCTTACGTTCAGGTTTCCGCTGAGCAGCAGATTGAAACCAGTTCAGTAGCCCCAGTAATTACAGTACTCATTGTCACAAGATGCCTTACCCAGTTAGGAAAACTTTCACTCTTTCCTACTTGAAGCAGCCCTCCTCCTACTTCGGAATGCAATAAAAACATTATTATTAGCCACATTTTACCAACCCAACTTCTTTTAGTGCTTGAATAAAACAGTGGAAACTGAATTGCACAAATGGAGTTTGGAAACACAGTGAAATCTGGAGTTGTGTGTGAGCAGCTGGTCGTGGAATTGGAAATTTGTTTCCATTGTTTTTAAGAATATTTGAGGAATCTGAATATTGTATTTTGTATGTCTCTGTCTACATATCAGTGGCCATGCAGCGTTGCCATTTCGAGTTCTGTAGCCACTTAGGCCTATTTTATCCTCAGAGCTGTGATTCCCGAATTGAGAGCAATTATCTTGATGGCTAATAGGCTTCAGAAAACAAGGAAATAAGTAGGTTCTTACATCTCATAAAATTCCAGTGTCTGCTGTTAGTTCTCCCCATTTTCTGTTGTCAGGTGCCTGCAGAGCTCTCTGCGTGGCTAGTTACACTATGGGAACATAGCATTAGGAGATGACTGGAATTATGTAGTGTGACTAAAAGGTTGTGTCTGAATTATAACAAACACCCAGCAGGCTACCCGTAGCAAAGCTGAGGAGTTTTTTGCACGTCAGTTAAAATATGTATTTAGTCTCATTGCCACAGATGGAATGAACAAGAGAGAAAGGAGCACGTTAAATCCAGACAGTAACAAAATGGCCATCAGGTGGCCCTTGTTCTCAGCAGCATGAGGAGCAGAGGTTTAATTCAGACATATTTTCATGCCCCAGACCACCAGTTCCAATCATCTGTGTGAGCCAGAATGCTTTTTTTGTTTGTTTTTTTCCTGAGGTAGGACTTGCTATTATTTTTCGTATTCACTTACAGCTTTCTTTATACGCCTTGCACATAATAAGTAACTGGCAAACTCTTTATGCTCTGTTGGTAGAGCTTAGCATTTAATACAGGTTGCACAAATGTGGTGTTACTGATACAAAAGGCACGCTAAATGTTAAGCCTGCTAAACCTTTCCTGGCAATCACGAAACCCTAATTTGGAGATAGTATTTGGGGATCGGCGGTTTAGCTGCAGCAGAAAATCTGCCATCTGCTGGCCGAGGGGGAAAACTACTCGTTCAGCGTTGAGATGCGCCGGGAGGAGTGCTCGAGTGGCTCCAAGGGGAGGGGAAACTGGCAGCTCGGTGGAGCTTTTCAGCAGCAGTTCTGTTTCAGAGCAGGTGAGTAGTTTTCTGACAGCGTGTTTGTCCATCAGGAAGTACTGCTCTGCTATAATTAAAACTTTCTGTGGGAGCACGTCAATGAGAAATTGAAATGTTCCATTCTAAAAATGTCAGAACATACTGTTTAAAAATGTTTTTGTCCAGCATGATGTTTTTTTTTTTTTAAAGCAATCATTTCTGTACGCTATAAAAGCATTCAGTCAAAACTGCAATCGACGACTTTGTATGAAGAACTGGTAAAACCTCACATAACCACTCTAGCACATCCCAAGTTCAAAGCAGTGAGAAGTGTAGGAGTACTGGCTGTCACTGCTCTGCTCTGACTGCTTGCTCTCTGCCTCACTGCTTGTGCTGTGCAGGTGTGCCCTGTAAGGACAATCTGGCAAGGCTCTGCCTGTCTCCTCATTCAGATGAGGCACATCAGGGATGGAAGGAAGCTTCGTTTTTCTTGTCTTCCTGTCTTTATTTCTCTTGCTGCAATTTTTCATGTTTTTCTTAAATTGCGATAGCAATTTAAAGAAAAACTGTTCTGAACTTAGACTTATACACAAAGAACTCCCAGTTATGCCCAGAATCATACTGCTCAATATCCAGGGGGGAGAAGGAATCAAGCAACTAAACATAACTCTTAAGACTTTCCTTTGTATAGCTTTGTGTGATCAGTACTTGTCATGTGCTAAAAGGAAAATATAGACTTTGCATTTTATCCTGCAAGGAAAGCAATGAACAAAAACATTCCAGGATCTGATTAGCAATAGATCCGAGAGTTGTTATCTTTATATGTTTCCTTATGGTGGGGCTCTAGCTAAGTTGGATTTCTTTAAGACTGCTAAATTTGCTTTCAGAAAGGACAGCGTTTCTGATTATATAACATCAATCATGACAAATAATGAATACACATCTGTATGATGGCCAATCAAACTGTGCTAAAGAAATGCTTAGATTCATGTAACCAAGCTGAATTTATATTCAAAGAGATATTTTCTAATTGTGGATTTCATGGCTTAAATACCATTTTAATGTGACCTTTAATGCAATTTAAAAAAAAAAAAAAGAAAAAGAAAAAAAGATTGTGCATGCAAAATTGTACTGATTCTTCCTCATGGTGGGTTATCAGCCTTGCAGAGTTCTGTGGGTCCCTGTGCGGCTGCCTGCCATGCAGGCTAGGAGCGTGCCCAGCGCGGAACATTGATCACATCCGTAGAATCCAGGCACAGGAGAAGGGAAGAGTGCTGGGGACTGTTTAGATTCAGAAAGTCTGAGTTCAGTTCTGTGATTTGTAGGGGCTGCCCTGTCATGGTTTGAAATACCCTAATGCAGAGGTCTTTTTTTCCTTTTTTTTTTTTTTTCTTCCTCCCTTCCCTCCACCTCCTAGTTCCATCTCCTGTCCTTTTCTTCATTGGCACTGTTACCACCATCAGTCACTTGTCCCTTCCGTTCACTCTGTTTCCATCCTTGCCACTAAGTTGCTGCTTGCTTTTGTTTTCTTTCCCCCTTTGTTGCAGCAAAGCTTTACCATTTGTAGCACCTGATCTTTTCAGTAACTTTGTGTGAAAGGATAGTGGTTCTAGCAGGTGAACTGATTTAGCATTACACCATTTATTTGTGTATTTATTGTGGTGTGTTTTTCCAGCTGAATGAGTTAGCAGATCCACATAGGGTGAAACTGTTTTTATTTGCTGGAAATACTGGCTGGATGTATTCCACCATAAACTCAAGTTTTGATAGATACACGGAATACAAAATTCAACCCAATCTCTGAATTAAACACAGTCTTAGAATGGAAGAGGGTAGACAAACATTGGGTAACTTAAGTGTTTGCTGTTCTGTCATCTAATCTGTAATGTTTGTGCACCTCTGCCCATGAAAATCTCTGTCATCAGAACTCTGCTGTGTAGTTAACATACTGTGCAAAGAGAATAACTGAGCTGCATTATTTAGTGTTTTCTGAGCTCTCCTTGTTATCTGATTCAACAGAATAGGCTGCTAATGATAGACTGGTGTCAATGTTAATTGGAGTCAAGAAACTGGCAAGTAAAAGAGGTTCCTTTATTTTATTTTCTTCTTCAAAAGATTCACTCCAGGAAATTAGAGATATATAATTTCAGATATCTAAGAAAGGCATCCTTGCTCTATATTGGCTTACTTTGCCTTATGCATATTTGGTTGAAATTCTTCATGTAATCTGCAAAATTCTTTGTTTTTTTAAACGTAACATAGTGAAATCTGGTGCAGTGGTTCACTGTGTGCTCATAGCGACATGGGGCAGATGAGATGGTCATGACTGAAACTTTGGAAACAGAAAGCTGTTGACTTGCCTGGTCCTTTTACTGGACAGCTTCTGAACCATTGGTGCCATGTCTGATTTACATTTTTGCCAAATGTGCAAAAGTTGTGCAGACACAGAGTACTGTTGACCTACCTGAGCGTTCTGGCTAACTGAATAGGAACTTTTGCCTCTTAGACCACGTACATTTCAAAAGGCAGAACTTTTCTGGTTTTCTCTGTAGGGCTTCTGGAGAGGATCCTACGATGCTTGGATTATTGTAATGCATCTGCAAGATCAAAGCTCATCTCTTCATTTTCGGGAGGTGGTGGGTTTTCTGTTGTAAAATCGATGTTTTCTGCAGCAGAAGGCAAGAGATCCTCATTTGTGAATTCTCTGGGAAGGCTGGGGGGAATGGGCAGGACCATAATTGGTTTCCAAGGTTTTCCAGGACACTTGGGGAGAGGAGATTTTGTGTGATCTGGCGACCCATTAAATAAAGAGGTATCAGGAAGATTTACTGGTTCTGTAGGAGTACTGCTTTCTGTCCTTGCAACCTCTGGATTAACGAGCTCCGATTCTGTTTCAGCAGTGGATGACGGGCGGTTTTCTTTGTGACCAAAACCCCTTTCAGTGGATTCCTCAGAAGATTCAGATTCGTGATGTTTATGTTTACCATTTTTACCATGTTTTTGATGTCCACACCTATGGCCGATTCTGTGCCCACAATCAATTTCCTGCCGGTGCCTTTTGGCAGATTCGTGATCCTTTTTCGATCCGTGCCTATGTCCATGCCTGTGTTTATGCCCAGGTTCACCTTCGCCATCTGGTCCCTGTCTATCATCTCTTCTTATTTCTTCACCAGCTGTTTGACTTTCTCCTTCATTTTTATCGGAGGATGGAATTTCATCTTCCTGGGGTAATAAGGCAAAGCTTCGTAAAGGAGTGAATCCTGGAGGCCTTCTCACCATTGCAGTCTGAAAAAACAATGCAGTAATAGCTGTATTTGTTACGTGTATGAGATCAATAGCTTCAGATTTGGCAACATCAAAACCTCATTGCAATATATGGGTCAATTATTAAAGATATGTTACCAGATTTTCAAAGCAAAGCTAATAATCTGTCTCTAATGAGCGTGAAAACAAATGTCCTCTGCAATAACTCTGGAGTATTTTAGCAGCTGTATTTTAAAAGAGCAATATATCACTGAAATTCTGCCAGTTAACATGGGGGTGAAACTACAGAGAGGAACGTATGTATTTGTTTTAATTTATGAACAATACGGTTCATTTCTAGGACTAATTGTCCCTGCTCTTGCTAGAGCATAGCGTTCTGATATACAAAAACAATTCATACTGAAGTTTGACACATCTCTGGATAGTCTCAGTGCAGGAATATGCCCTAGATCTGGATGGATTTGTCATACGAAATGTAACTATTCAATTTTCAATTTCTTCATTTGACATATTTATTTCATAGGACTGTTTAGAAATAGTACAAAGGGGTTAATGCTGATACTATAAAAATGTTTGATTGTTATTGAGAAATCTCTATTCCCCCATCAGTGTTCCACTCGAAAGTAAAGATTGAATGCCTGACGTACAGTCCTGTGAAAAATTAGGTGTCATTTATCTCAACTGTAGTGCCTGATCCTTACCTAACTGCAAATCAGGGCTCTTCAGGTTGGAGCTAAATTTGAAAATTGTCATGGATACAATGTTTTAATGGTGACAAAAGGGAGAGCTATTTATTAGTTGATACAGAAAGAACGAATAGATAATTATGAAGGTGCTGAGCTTAGTAAAGTTGCTTAATGTGAATGGAGGTTAATCAATCTCACTTTATTCACTGTATCTTCATTTCTTGACTGGGGAGCATGAGAATCTCTGGATTTATTAAAAACAACAACAAAAACAACCCAAACTAACAACCTGCAATCATCAGAATTATAATCAGAACTAAAAAAGTTCTGATAACAAATATATATATATATATATTGCATTCTGAAGCTCTCAGACTTGGGGGCTAGCTAGTAGTGGATCTGGGCAGGGATCTTCCTGCAGAGACTGATGACTCATGGCAGAAGGAAATCTAATGTGAAAAGATTCACAGATGCTTTTGAAATCTGCATGTCTGTTGGGTGTAATTATTGCATTGCCAAATAGATTTTTGTCTCATTTTTTTAAACTTAGTATAAATACTAATTCGAAGGAGCTGATGGGGCTTAATACTTCAGAACTTAAGTGGTAATGCAAATGAGCAGTCAACAGGCAGAATGTTGTCTCTGTCCTGTTGGTTTTCCTTGTGTTTCTGTAATCGCTGTTATCCATTGCTTCATGTTGCAGCAAAATTGCCTTTGGTGTAGCAAATTGCTGAGGTTAGAATGTGAGGAGTGTGGCATTACTGAGGTCTTAAAAGAACAGCGTGTTCCTTTATTTTTGGTACAACGAATGGGATCACTGGGAATGGATAAAGAAATTAATGTATGCCTTCACTTATGATCATAGAACGGCTTGGGTTGGAAGGGACCTCAAAGATCATCTAGCTCCAAACCTGCTGCTGTAGCCAGGGCTCCCAACCACAAGATCAGGCTGCCCAGGGCCGCATCCAGCCTGGCCTTGAATACCTCCAGGAATAGGGCAGCCACAGCTTTTCTGGGCAGCCAGTGCCTCACCACCCTTGGAAAAATTTCCCCCTTACATTTAATCTAAATCTCCTCTCTTTTATCATAGAATTGTTTGGGTTGGAAAGGAGCTTTAAAAGCCGTCTGGCCCAACTCCCTGCAATGAGCAGGGTCACCTACAGCTCCATCAGGTGCTCAGAGCCCCTTCCAGCCTGACCTTGGGTGTCTCTAGGGATGGGGCCTTCACCACCTCTCTGAGCAACCTGTGCCAGTGTCTCTCCACCCTTCTTGTATACTTTTTTTTTTTTCTTGTATCCAGTCTGATCCTCCCCTGATGATGATGGGTAATGAAGAAAAGTCATCGTACCATTGGCTGGTAATCAGAGCAGTTAACCTGGGGGAGGATTTTGTTCTCCCATGGGACCACATAAATTTTTGCATCGCAGCGCCGTGGTAGCTGTTGATAAAAACATCAAAAACAGCATGTTAAGGCAAGAAAATCAAATAACGTGTATGAGTTGTGCACAAAAAAGAATTTGCATTTTAATAATACTTTTAAATACTTGGAGTTTTATTGAATATGTATGAAATGAGTCTTAGTGATGGAGAAGTCTATACTGGGACAAATCACTGCTTAGCTTTCTGACCTCATAGGATGCCTTTGTGAACACTGTACTGCAGCTTTGAATTGGATGTTGGGTTTGTGTCCAGCACTTTTGGAGCACTGTTTAATCTTCATGGCATTCCTAACAAATATTGCTTGCTAATCATATTACCCCTACCAGAGATCGGGAAATTGAGAGAGTGGGAGGCCTTTCTTATTTTTCTAGGTAATGCCAGCTGCACTAACAGCTTTTAGCTCTTGGAGGTAAGCACTGTTCATATGGTGGGAAGAAGGAGTGAAAATGAAGAACCTTCTCTTTCCCAGCAGCTCCCTCATCAATGGTTTCTGGCTCTATCAGCATTGCTTTCCAGTGTCTGGAACAGATTTTCCCAGTATCAGCAGCATGTACTTCAGAAGCATAATTCCTATGCGCACCGGGAACATGAAAATCTCCTACTTTCCTTGACAGAAAGAGCAAACAGATTCAGGAGCATTGCCATCATTTCACATTACAGCCACCTCCTTTCTTTGATTCTGTATTATCAGAGTAAAGTCCCTTTTGCTTTGCAGTGGGCACCAAGATACCACAGTTGAAGTGACTCAGTTTAAGCTTCTTCTTTTACTGCCATTGTCACTGGTTTGAGGTTACAAACACTGGAAGGTGTTGCTGAAGCAAAAATAACAGAAATCAGGATCAAATGTGAGTTTACTTGTGTGTTTCAGGTTGCAAAGGAGTTACCCATTAGAAACATTACCATTGGCAACATCATCATTACTTACACTGTCTGTTGTGGCTTTACAGTCCTCGTTAAGCTTTTCAATCTCTTTCTTTGAGCAGTTTGTCTTCTGGATGAAAAATATTAGATGGTAGTTTTGTCCTGCAACCACCTGAAAAATTAGCAAGAAGGCTTTCTGTGATAAAGACATTTTTATTGAAAAGGGTTCAGAGACAGAGATGGTTTTCTACGAGCTTATACTACAGGCTCATATGACTTACAGTCTACAAGTGACCCCTGAGGGAATGTATGTTAAGAACAATATTAAAATGTTTGACAGAAAACCTATCTGCTTCTAATCAACTTACTTATTTATTCCTGTTCCCATTCTCAGAAATTCCAGCATAGAAACTGAAGGAGACAGAAAGGTCAGGAAAACAGGTCTACAGTTTTGGCTTTGTTTTATTGGATGCCTGTCATAATTTAATTAATACCAAATGAAATTGTTAGAGACACCACTGTAGGGAGCCAAATATGATGTAAGAAGAGTTGAATGTGAGTAAAATGAAGTGTGTGGTGAGCAGGCTCAGTTGAAAATGAGCGTATTTGCCAAATGTATTAAGGAGGGGAACTGCTTTGGTTGAAGAATGCGCCTGGTACAAGTTCTCTTAGTATTTTTACAGAGCCCAAGATAATGTATCTTGCTTCAGAAACAGGAAAATACATGAAATTCTTTAAGTCTATTTTTAAAAAGCGTGTACGCTGATATTAATCATGAGATAAAAGTGAGAAAAAAGTTTAAAAGATGAAGAAGCATGGTTACTGTTAGTAAGATAATATGAGCTGATCAGAAAACCTTTTGTGCGCTCTGCATTATCCAGTGGTACCCTTGTGCTCATGAGAAGTTCCCAACACAGCATTTTCTGAACAACTCCCTTGCTTTATTTTCAGTTCTTTCCATTAGAGCTTACAGCTACTGTAGAGTAGATAACATTTAAAATAATTTACAGAGTATTGGTGTAGTAGATCAAGTGGGTAGTTCTACCTCATAAATCTTCTCTACTTTTGAAAGTCTATGGAATGTTAGAAAGGCTGGTTAAAAAGTGGGGTAGAGACCATTAACGATGGTTATTTTTAAGGAGAATCAGTTTTAAAAGGAAAAGTAATTCTCAACCTGAACTGTCGCTGATTCTATTTCTGCAGCTTTATAGAAGAAGTCGTCATTGGTCTCTAAATTATACTTTTCCACAGAAACCTTCAGTAGTTCCTTCACTTCTGCGCTGTCAGTTGGGATAGGACTTGGACAACCAGGACAAATGCGAGTGGGAGGATTGACCACTTCTACAGCTGAAAGAAACCAGCAGATTTCAGATGTAAGGTTTCGGTATAGGTATCGCTAGGGAAAACCAGTTATTTATAAACCCCTGCCTTCTGGCACACTTCCAATTCGAGTCTATCAAATTAAACCAAAATATCTTTGCATTTCATATGATCAGCATTTTTATACCTTGGTTATCTAAAAGAGCACTGCATCAGCGTCTAGTGTTGCATTGGATATGTACTGTATGGATATATACTACAATTCTCTCACAAAAACAAGAATTGAATGTACTGACTGTGGATAGGTAGCAAATAAAGGCAGGGAAGGCATTTGTTGAAGAAAAACAAGCGAGCATGCAGCACTTACTACATCTACATACATGGAGTAATACTGTACTCCCTGTCCTAAAGCTGTGAAATTGTCATAATGTGTCTCCAAATAGATGACTGCAGGAAACATTAATAAGAAAGCAATTTGTGGATTTGATTGTAATGAACTTATAAATCATAAGTTGCTTACTTTCCAGGACAAAAATACACTGCATTTTGATATATTAGAAGATTAACTATGCAATATGAAATAAACAATAGTATTGATAGCTGAGTTACCAGTTTTGGCCTTTGTCTCCTTTGCCTTTCAAAAGAAAAAAATAGAGCATTTGAAATATTTATAAGTGGAAAAAAACTCTACAGTAAGACTTCATTAAGAGGCAGTGCAGCTTTTATCTTGAAATAATTGCTTTATCTTGTTATTATCAGTTCTCATCTCTTGGATTTTTATCTTACCCATTATTTTATGGTTGTAAAAAACATTAAAATTGCAGAACTTTCAGAACTGATAGTGCTAATTACATACCTGGAAATTTGCACTCGCTTTCAATATCTACAATCTCTTCCCGATGATTTTGGAATGCTTTGGCGTCACATTTACCTACACGCTGGAGTAAAAACAAAGAAGCAAGCAGAAAAACAGCTCCTCATTATACAGAAACAATGAAAAAGCTCTCACTGTTCTTGCTAACAGAATGAGTCAACCACACTACTGACAATTTCTTCCTTCAGTATGCTGGGAGCAAGAAGCCTCGCAGAGACAGTTCGCAGAGCCAATGAATGATTAGGGTTTTAGAGAGTTACTTAGAGAAAATAAAACTGTGAAAGAGAAGTTCAGTGACTTATTTGTATGTATTCATTACAGAAGGAAAGAGAAGTTTACAAACCAGAATCCAGTCTTATGGAGAAGTCTCTGGCATTTGTCTTAAACTCCAAAGATCAAAAGGAAGATCACACAACTAACAAATCAAACTGAGTTTCTGGGCCTCCTTGTATTCATCCAAGTGCTCTAGGGGAATTGAGGTAGATAATGCGCTTAAGATTGCCTTGCTATTTTAGGCTGAAAGAAAAAAATGTGATCCTCTTCTTTTTTAAATGTCATAGACCTGTAAGACTCGTGTCTGTACCATTCAAATTATTAGAAAGTAGATTAAGGAAAGAATTAATTGGCACGACTACTTCAGGATTGGTTTTACTGTTGTGAACAAAAGTTGTATTTGGCAGGTTTCTTCAGAAGCATCAACAAAAGTTTGTGGAGACCTGACATGTTGAAGATTTTCAGAAAGGTTTCAGTGAAGTCTCTTAATAAAGTCTCTAAAGGAATCAAATCAAATTAACTGTAGAATAAGAGGAAAGGCCGTTATGTGGATAAATAACCAGTTAAAATACATGAAATAGCATAGGATTAATGATTAGTTTCATAGAGAAAGGAATGCAAGAGCTGGATGTTAGATGTTGATCTGGCAGAAGGAAATTAATGTCGAGAAATACAAAGTGATGCACATGGGTGAAGCCCGTTCTGACTTCACGTTAGGCACTGAGCTGACAGATTCACAATCTTAGGGCTATGATGTACTTGAAAGTGTCGTCTATGAAAACATCTGCCTAGCAGTGGTTTAGAAAAATGGAAAAAAAATACTATCAAGGATTATTATCTAGGTTAGTGAGAATGAATGACATTATGGCCCAGAACAGCTCTGTGGTTCACACACATGGTGAGTACAGGGTACAGTTCTGGCTCTTCTGTTGCAGAATGAATAGTATGCACAGTACAGGTTACAACCAGCTTTCATGGAATTTGGTCATTCTAAGGAGTGGAATATTTTGTAATAACATATTCTAATAATATCTCTGGGTGATCATTTGCTGATCTTAGTTGCTGTCCTCGTTTCAGCTGCTTAATTATTCCATCAGTAAAGATCCAATCCCACAGACACTGCATGATCAAATCAGAACGGAAAGGAGGTACCTCTCCTGGATTACATGAGATGGACAGAAGCCATTATCTCCGGGTGACAGGTTGGAAAACTCAGGCTCAAGCAGATAAGTAACTTGCTTCATGTTTAAGGGCAAGCATTGTTAACAGAGAAGTTTGTTTCGTCTAGTCAGATTCTCAGTCTCCTATTATTTACTGCAGTGTTGTCAATCTTTTGGTTTTTGTCCACTGCTTCAGAAATGCAGTGATGTTTTTGAGACCACTAAGAAGCCATTTACGAACAGGGATGCAATGCTCAACAACGCACTTCCACGACAGCTGAAACAGATGTGAGTCAGGGCTCCTGTGGCTCCTTCCCTCACATTTACTAGTGACTGTACGTTCCTGCCCTGTATTTGGCACAAGCACTTGTCTCACCTCTTGGTGAGGTGGTTCAGGGAGGCTGGTTGAGAGAGCAGCTCTCCTTTTGGTGCAGTTAATTCTGTTCCAGGTCAGAGCAACAAAGGAAGTACCTGCTTTCGTGGCACTATTTAACTAGATTATGTGTATTTGTTAATAAGTCTTTTTTGAAGCTCTCTTATTTGGACTTCAGTAGAGAGAGATAGGTTAGCAATTCAGCTACTTAGGAAATGTCTTATGCTAGAAAAACAGCTTATTGTAATGATAACTTCTTGCTTTGTGCCTGAACAGCAATCTGAGTAGGAATTTCTTAAGAGTTTTATTATTTGGGTGAGACTTCAGATTCTACAGAGTAGTCTGCAAAAGTTTCAGTGGCTATCTTAGTCACTGATTCAAGAGAGAACTGCATAAATAGACAGATGTCTGTAAGCCTGCATTTAAACATCATTAGCTAAGTTAAGCAAGACTATAAATATATGTTCGAGTCAGATCTGAACCATTATTTGTTAATATGATATTTTCATGATAAACAGGTTTTGAAGATTACTTACACCTCCAGAAGCGGCGTTGCATTCATAAGTTAAATCTTGAAATTGGTCTTTGGAGCAATTAGTCTCCTTGATTTCATATTTAATTATGTAATTCCATCCAGCTACCACCTGGAACAGATATTTAGGAGATACTTACATTATGTAAACTAATACAAACTTTGAAGTTCCACTATTGAATGCAGTCACCAAAGAAAGCAAAACCACCCTTCTAAGTGTCTTGCACTCATTGAGCCATACAGTATTTATGAGCAAACCAAAAAATGTCCTTGTGATACAGAAAGTAAACTAAGTCAAGTAGTTATTAGAAATGCAGTTTATACTCGGATTCTGCTCCTGGCAAGCCTGTAGCCTTGTAATGCATGGTTTCATGCACTTTCCTCCAAAGTATCTGTTACTTATTACTGCCAGTGACAGGAAGCTGGTCTGGATGGATGACTACACTAATACAGCTTGGCAGTTCCTGTGTTCCTGAGTATGTGACATAGTAAAATAGTATCTGAATAATGTAACTTTACACTGCTGGCATCATTTGTTATTGAGCGTCCTGTGTTTGTCATCTGCTTGTAATTGTGTCTGCTTTGGGCTTTTTCCCCCTCCCCTGCTTTGTCCAGATCTTTGACCTCCCTTCATTTTCTCTGCAGGAAGTAGTTCTGTTTCCCTCACTGCAGCTATTGATTCTCACCCATAAAGTCTCTCCACGTGACAGCGTTGGATCAGGTAGTATTAGATTAAAAAAAGAGAAATAAGAATCGAAGATAAACTTCCCATCCCAGATCAGTTAAAGCAGAGGGCTGTGACTAGTCTCTATTGGCCAGAAGTGTCATGATAGTTTTCTTTCCAGCTGCTGAATTGCAATCTCTATGGCATTTGGTTGTGAGACTTAATTGTTGTGTAAGCTTGTCTTTCAGCTAAGAGAATCATTGTCATCAGTAAATAAAGGAAGGACTGTCAGAATTAAATCATGGGTCAAATTGACGTGAGACTAGAAGATGCTTTTTGGCTGAGTAAAAACATACACAGAGAAAAGGGTTTGTAGCTGGTGTTGAGTTATATACTAGTTAAAAAGCAAATTGGAAACTTGGCTTTCTAGCAACATCACACCAAGCTGTAGGAGAACCTTTCATGGAGAAATAAGCACTGCCTGCAGTACCAGAAATTTCTGCAGCCTGAGCATTCACTTGCAAGGCAGATATTCTTCTGTGCAGAAGTCTTTCAGCCAGTGATAAGCTTGCTTGCTTTCTTACCCATTTTTTCCTTTACTGGGTTCACCTATCCTACAGTGTATATCAGCTTCTGACATACAGGTCCTATTGCATTGCAAAAACGTAGGTGCCTTCTGCTGTTTGAGAGGCTGTAGAGTGTAAGAGACATCTGCACAAGCTGGCACAAAACCTAGAAGAGATCTGTTCCTGCTGGAGCTTCATGGACAAGCCAAGTGGAATACTCTAGAGCATCAGAGATGACACAAGATGCTTGTGTCAGCATTGAGTAAAAATAAACTGGTGCTGAGCACTGGTCAGTGGTAGCTGCAGATAAAGAAAGAAGTATTTAAAACCAGTTTGTAAACTTGATAGCTCTGAAAATCCAGCAACGGTTTTTGATTCCGTGTAAATGAAGGGAGTCATCTACATGGTCTATGCTCCATATGAATTCTATATACTTTTATTATGAAGTATAAAATACCTTAAAATCAGAAACATATACATGACCAAAATATCTTTCAAAAAATGTAGAGAAAAAATCATATACAGACCTGTCTTTTAGCATCTGTTATTTCCACAAGTTTAAAAAGGGCAGCTTCACCACTGTGGTTGTTGAACTTTTGAATGGCTTTTTTCAGAATTTCTGACACTTGTGGATGGTCACTTGATATAGTATGAAAGCATCCGAGACATACACCCTGAGTCAATGGTATCATTGGTTGAACTGGAAAAGAAACCAAAAAAAAAAAATGCAGGGCTCCATGTTAAGAAACCTCAGGTTTTAATTTTTCATGTATGGGAATGTGAAAAATGGTTCAATGAGCCAGAATCTTTTCTACTTTTAAGCAGCGTGATCAGCGAAATCCAGATTTTAGTTTCAGGCCCTGCAAAGACCTTCACTGTACTTAGACACAGGCTTCTGTGTGTGGCAGTAGGGGCCATCCATGAAATTTGTATCCAGCAGTGAACTTAATTCAGAGGAACAAATGAGTTCAGGAGTCACTGAATCTCTGAAAAAACTTACGGGTAGTTTTGACACCACTAAGGAAGGGTCATCCCCCATCCAGTTAGAGAAAAAAACAGGGAAGGTCACCGCTGAAGAGATGTTCTTCAGGTTCTTCGAAGCTCCCCTGCTGTGTGCAGCTGCTCGCTGTCCTCACCATGTTTCAGGAGGGGGACTTTGGCAGGAGCTTTTTGGCTCACCCACGTGAACAGCTCTGACTTAGAGCTCCTTAGGGACCGTAGCCGAACTGTTCTGCCGCTCTGTTGTGTGAGCTCTCCCTGCTAGTCACTTCAGCTGCCACTTGCCACTTTGTGTTACACTCAGGCAAAGCTAACTGGATTGATTGTCGATAGGCAAGTTTGATGGGATGCTCAAACTTCTGTTTCCTACTACTAATCCTATTAACTCTCTTTCCTTTCTAGTAATCATGGATTAGATTTTCATAAATTAATTTTATAGTTCAGTACGTAATTAATTTCATGATTCGGTGAGCTTGGGACAATATATGGCCTCTGTGGAATTGAAATAAAATTTGTGTGCCTGATCCTCAGCTGACATAAATTGGCTTTAATGGAGTTATGCCTGCTTGCATCAGCCAGGGAATCAGTCCAGGGTCCGCGTGATCGAACAGTTCCACCAAGAAGGCTGAACTCTATGTTCCCTAACATGGAGGGAAAGTTCCTCACCAGTTAGGGTCTATTGCTTAACTCTTTGTGTTTGAATCCTTTGCATTTGATTTGGTTTCTTTGTACGTATGGAATATCTCAGTGTAAGCAATACTATCTAGTCTTAGCTCTCCAAGAGGCGCTTGAACAAAATCTAGCCCATGTTATTTCTGGCGTCACTTATTGCTGCTGGCTATTGACTCAGCAATGAACACTAGATATGCATTACACAAAAATATCACTGTATTTTCAGAGAATAATAATAAAACAACAGTACACTCAGTTCCGAAAGGACTACGGTCTTAATATTCTTATAAGTTCTGAACAAATATGCATGCTTTTTTCAGAGTTGCTGTGTTGTGTAGCTGAACTTCTTAGGCTGAGTATGTAATTCTTCTAATTCGTGGTTTGGTTGTTTTGTAGCTTTCTAAATTAAGATTCAAATGCAGATTCCCCATGCACTCTCTGTGAGATTCACACACATTCTGTTGGCAACTAGATGTCACCATTGCACTACAAATTTGAAACTGAGTGGCCTCTGCAGTAGCGGAACATGGAGTTTGTGTGTGTTCCTGGAAAGACACTGGCTGTAGGTACAGACATTATAGCTTTAATCAAGAAAGCTAGGGGAAAAAACAAACAAACCAAAACCAACATAAAGATAAGCAGCCAAACATTTTGAAAGTTGTGGTAAATACTTGTGTAGTTAATATACACTTGGCTCTATGCTACCAGTTAGGTGGATTTTTAAAACTAGCGCCGATTTGTCTTACGTGAATGCTGGCCACAGATACATAAAGATCTCAGCTGCAAAGCTTTCAGACAATGTGACCAGTTTCTGATGAAGACAATTACAACATAAACATAAGTCTCATATGAATGTTTTATAGGCAAGCGAGGTAATGCTCCTCATTGTTAAGATCTCAGTGATGTTATAGTTTATCTTACATAATTCTACCACTACTGGATTTTTTTTAACTAAAATCTGCTTTTTTTTTTTTTTTTTTTCCTCTCCAGTTCAGGGTAAATTTTTCTTTTGATAAGCTTTAACAGAAATAACACAGTCATTTTTAGCTTGGAGAAAGTTAAGGTACGATTCTGTCATTTTTTTTTCCTATTAATTTCTGGTACAATTTCATACCTGAATAAGTGAGGACAGAAATTTTAAGTGTGGAAATGGGTATCTAGTGCCCACGTTACTGATGTGCCTTTGGTCTTAAGCAAATTCATTTCATTTCTAGTGTGTGAGAAAACTTACTACACACCCACTAGACGCTTAGCTTGTATGCACATGACAGCGGAGTGAAACTTTTCCCTTTAACATGTAATTACTTTTGAAAGATGATTTATGAATATATGAATAGAATGATGAGGAACTCTAAAACTTTCTGACAGTCTCAGCATGATGTTTTTCCCATTCTTTATTTTCCAGTGTACTTTATGAATGGTGTCCCAAACAATTACTTACCTGGAACAATTTTGCAATCTTGTGAAACATTACTTGTTTTTTCAGCATTATTCATGTGAACTTGAGCTGTGCATTCTCCCGTTTTCTGCAAATACATATGACAACATTTGACTTAAGTTTGGTTGATGAAGAAAAATACTGTGCTGTAAATTTCTTCAGCTGTTGAACAAAGTTGCAAGTTGAGTTTGGGGAACAAGTTCATATGCACTTTTGTAGTGATGTCAAATCTACTGTTTTGTTACTGGAACTGTCTTGTTTGCTAGGAGAGCAGAGAACGAACTGCGCAATTTATTTAGAAGATTGCTTTGTATCATGGTTGATAAGTGTTAATTAACTAAAGAATTTACTGCCAGAAAAAAGGAAATGAACACATTCTCATAAATAAAGTCTAAAGAACTGTGTTCCTCTCTGCTGATACAAGATGTGCACCAACAATCGTGACATTTCGTATTGATTCAAATGATATGATTTCTCTTCAACCCTTTTTTTTTTTCTTGCCACGTGTACAGTATGAAATGACAATGATTTCTGCTGGGGACTGTAGTGTTCCTGCATGCTATGTGGGCCTGATTGCACCTCCCCTTCTAAGTGCTTTCTAATAGCGCAAGCCAGATGGGCTTTGCACTGCTAAACACCCCCTGGTAAATGTTCTGCCACAGTGGCTTCCTTGTCAGTGTTTTTATTGGTGCCGGTCTGGTCAGTTTGGTTGTGCAGCTTTCCATTATACACAAGCAATAGGATGTTTGATAGCCCTCACACTCTTGTTGCATATGTACCTTCTGTTGGATTTATTGTGAACCATCATATTGAAGATTTAAAAGGATCCCTTCTGCTGAGATTCAGGATTATAATGGTAACCTCACAAATATGGTGGTTAACTTCAGGGTTGTAAACTGTTCTGTTCTGTACTTTATTTCTATAAACTATCAAAAACAACGTAGCTAAGAAAGTTAAATTCTCTTCTGTGTTTTTTTCCCCAGGAGAGTAAAGTCCTGGTCATTTTACTGATGTTCCTGTTCTGGGAAGTTTTAAAGGTAGATACTTACAGCTTCTGCAGGTGCTTTGTAATCACAGTCCTTCCAGAGTTTGTTTTCCTCAGTGGCACAAGTGGTCTCTCGTATCTGATATCTGACGTAGAATTGTTTGTCAGGACCTACCTGGATAAAAACAATACGCAAGTCATCATTTGCATAGCGATCAATCAAGGCATCAGTGAAAAGATAAGAACTGTAAAGAGTGAATACTATCCATGGGTTACCTTATGTTTTATATTATGGTTTCAGATTAGCTGCTAATCTCCATGAAAGGTCTCCCATATCTCGCTATCTCTCAGTAATTATCTAAGTATATTACTGAGTGTTTACCTGTAAGTACAAATATGGAATGTCCTACTACCTGTGCTTTTACATAGCATATCTAGGATTTAAAAAACAGAAATAAGTGATTAGGTTTTCTACTCGCATTCAAGCGTATTCCAAACAAGCAAATTAGAGTTGCTGCTTGGATAGTTAGCATAATTACTGGTTTGGACTATGCTCCTGTTCAGTTCCCTCACTCTCACACTTGTCCTTCTCCCAAATCTGTCCATTCTCCTTATGTACAACCCTACAGGCATCCCAGAGGCAGCAACAGCCAGCAACTGGCAGTGCCCAAACTGCCTGTACTCTGTGGTGTCACGGTACTTAGGCTGCCCTGCATCCCTGGAGGAACAGGGCAGAGGAGCTCTGGAGGCAGCCTTCGGCTGCACCCGCAGTGCTCCTATAGGTGTTAAAGGCTGTGCTGCTCTTGAGGATGGCCTCACAAATCCACTAAATAAAATACAAACTATGGAAGTTTGACCTGACTAGTGCAAGCACTTCTGATGATGTTAAATAAGTAGGGGGCATTTTCTCCTTGTAATAAATTGAGTAGTAAGCCTACACCTACAGGTAACGCTAACGCGCTGCAAGGTTTGTAGCTCATCCTTCAGAGGAGATATAAAGCCAGAAGTTCTAGTTTACTTTTGAAATACAAACACACACAGTTGCTGTAGTTTAACATTAATTCTCCCAGCTGTATCACTTGAGGATAACCAAGTGATAGTTCTTGTCTTAGAAAGAGAAGCTGAGTTAGAACGGGTGGCGTATACTGAATTTACTCTGGTGTAGATGAAGACAGAATTACCTTGTGTTCTTTCAATTCCTCTTATATATTGCTACATCTGTACAGTAAGTAGATGTATGCAATGTGATGACTGCAGGCTGTAAGACAGGATGAAAAGGTCTCTAAAAATATAATGGACTTAATCCTCAGCAAGTGTAAATTGACACTTATGGAGCTGCATCAGGTTATACTGTCTGGGATGTGGATTTAAAGAGCCAAACTCTGTTGTCTGTTAACAGTTTTCTAAACCTGGAATAAATCAGTTCAGTGAGCAAATGAAGCACGTGAGAAAATACATTGTTTCTGTGTGTCATTTGCTGTTGTTTTATTTCATTATTTTTTATGAACAGTTATGCCTTTAACTGGGGCAGGTTCAGTCTTCCACCAGCCAGCTTTTATGTTTTATTACCTTATCAATAATGAATGTGCATGAATATGTAATAACCAGCTATTTAATTAATGCATTCAGCGTTGGTAGACTAGCAATGAGTAAAATCTGTACTCTTTCTGGAAAAAGACTATGGAATATGAACAATTCTCTCTTGCAGATTCCTTTTCTGTTTTTTTTCCTTAGCATCAGTCAGATCAATGATTCAAGTAATAATTGATTTTCACCTCAGATCTTTTAAGAAAAGGCAGTATAGTGAGAGAAAGATGAACAGGAATTGCATTAAATATGTATTCTTAAAAATAGAACAGTAAGACAAAATACTGAAAATAATATCCTTTGGACAAGGAGGTTGTGTAATAGCTCTAATATAAGGAAGCAAAAAGGAAGGTGGTGTTATAGATATGATATAAAGAAGTTTGCATTTAGCTATTGTTAACGATGCATGTAGTTCAGTGAAGACCATGGGAGTATTAATTTCTTTAGTTATATAAAGGCTTTGACAAATTTCAGTCTTTGTCTGCTAAAATCTCCCCAGTCTGAAAACAGGAAAACCAGAGGGAAGGTGCCAGGAGATGTGGGTGGTTTACTGTAAAGCATTTAGCAATTCATGTCCCCGTTCTGAGCTCAATTTCTATTTGGGTAAAAGTGTCTTGTGATTTTGGAGTGCAAAATATTCTGTCTGACACTGGATTTCCAATCCAATAGAAAAAATTGCTAATGTTTTCAAGTAAAGCAATGCTTGTCATTATTATGGTAATATTATCTTTGTATGCCTCTCAGAGGTAAATACTCTTTGTTAGATTAAATCTGTACAGAAGGACTGCAGGCAAGAGATCACATTTCATTCTTTATTTCTCCTCTAATTTTAACTGTCACTCTATTTGACTAAAATATCACCTAGTGCTTTTAAATACATCTGTGACTCAGGACTAGTGTCAATCAAGTAATATTCAGGAGTAATTTATTCACAGCATTTGTGAACTTTATCAGGTCTTTTTTTTTTTTTTGGTGTGTGATACTAACTCTTCTGATGATAGAAGGGTAAAATTTCCAACAGAAAGGAGAAAACTGGATGGACAAGAAGACAAGTTGTATTAGTGCTGTAAGTTTTCTATTATTTGCTTTTCTAGTCCTTGCATTAGTAAGCAATTCACCAGCACACAGTTCCATTGGTAAGTACATAATATACATCCCTGCTTGTCACAGTGACAAATATCTTACTATGCAAGCCATTTCTTTGATTTTTTTTGTAAATATTTCTGCAAGACACTTTGCTGCCACGCTTGCTATCCCTTGTGAATTAGGTGGAGCAAATCTGATTCAGAGTGCATAAACAATTCCAACATGTTTTTTTGCAAAGTCTACTTACTGTTCTCTTGGCTTCCATCACCATGTACAGAGCAAACTGATTACCAGAAGCGCTGTCTCCATTGTATTTCTGCAGTGCTTTGTCAGTAGCTTCCAAGACATCAGGGTCATCACAGTCCAAAAATTCAAATGGAAGAGGGGTGGCTCTAGTAGAAAAAAAGCTACAACAGAGTGCTAGAACAACAAAAAGTTTCATAACTGGACAAAAAAAAAAGTCCCCTGCATTAGAAGGCTCTTTTAAAAAGCAAAGGGAAAAGAAATGCCTGACAAGGATTTAATCACCTCTTGTATTTTACAGGACCGATAGCAAAGTAAACAGAAAGAGTGGGTTGCTGGGGTTGGTTAGTTCTCATCATATCCTGTTTATACAGCAAATAAACTTCTGAGTTTCTCTAAACAAATTTTGTGTGGTCACCAGAATGACACTAAGGTTGTTCACCTGTTATCAAGATAACAGGCTAACCGGCTGCAGCTGGAGACTGGCTTACACTGGACAGGATGGCTCCTGAGCAGAAGAGCAAGCAAAACATTTGCAGATTTCTGGCTTCTTTCTAATATCAAGACTGTTACTCAGAAAGAATTAAATAAAACACCCAAGAAGGTCACAGTGGTAATGAAGTTCTAGTTCTGGACAAAGGCAGTGTAAATTTTATAGATCTGTTTAGATGCAGTAGTTCTGAGAAGTCAGAAAATATTTGAAAAAAAAGTCTTCGGACAGCTTCATATCATTGAATGCCACAAAACTCTTCAGTAGTAGTTGATAACCCTTGTCCTTCACCCTGCAATTGGTGGTGACTCTCTGCTGCCATGTGAAGGCTACCTTTGGACCATGGTTTAGTTGGTCTTCATGATGTGTTCCTATCGTTACAGATAGGGAAAATGTTACCTAAGAAGGGATTAAGTAATGCTGCCTGTATCCAGCAGAGGCCAAACTAGAGCTGGCAGGGAACATCTGGGACTTGTTGATGGCGATGAGCACCAAATAGCTTTGCTTTGAATCTGTGAACATTGTGGGAATTACTCAGATCCAGTATTCTACCTCTGTCTGGTTAAGAAATTGTACTTCAGAGTCTTAGTGGATAAGCTAAGCCATAAACAAGATTGTCTGAACATTATGATGCATTTAAAAAAAACAGCCAACCTTTACTCAGGTACACAAAATGCTATCCTCATTTTGTTTCTTTTTTCTTCAATGTACCCCTCATGCTTTGTTTTACTTCATGCTCTGAAAAGCTACTTTGAAGACCAAAGTAGCTAATATTTTATGTTTACCCCATGTTCTTGCTTATGGGATAACTGACCTGAACTAACTCTATGCGGTTCCAGGAATGTCTGAGTGGACTTGATGGGGGCTCTAGTGTAAAGAGACTTTAGTGTCCTGTCTTCCTGCTCCTCCCAACTAAGTTTCCAGCAAAAAGATTTGTAGAGCCATAGAATCATAGAATCACCAAGGTTGGAAAAGACCTACAAGATCATCCAGTCCAACTGTCCAGCTATCACCAATAGTTCTCACTAAACCATGTCCCTCAACACAATGTCTAAAGGTTCCTTGAACACCTCCAGGGTCGGTGACTCCACCACCTCCCTGGGCAGCCTATTTGGAAAAGTAGTATATCCTAATGTCCAGTCTGAATCTCCCCTGGTGCAACTTGAGGCCGTTCTCTGTAGTCCTTGAATGACTTAAGTTGAAAGAGGCCTTAAAGATCATCGAACTCCAACCTCCTGCTGTGGGCAGCATTGACCCCACTAGATCAGGCTGTCCAGGGCTTCATCCAACTTGGACGTGAGCACATCCAGGGATGGGGCATCCATGACTTCTCTTGCAGCCTGTGCTTCACCACCCTTTGAGTATTTTTTTTCCTAACATCTCACCTAAATCTCCCCGCTTTTACTTTAAAGCCATTCTCCCTTGTCCTATCATTATCAGAGCATGTAAAAAGTGAATCCCCCTCCTGCTTGTAAGCTCCATTCAAGTACTGGAAGGCCACAGTGAGGTCTTCCCAGAGCCTTCGCTTTTTCACAAAACAAGCCCAACTCCCTCAACCTTTCTTCATAGGAGAGGTGCTCCAGCCCCTTGATCATCCTTGTGACTTTCTTCTGGACCCCATCCAACAGCTCTACATCCTTCTTGTGCTGGGGGACCCTAGGCTTGGAGACAGTATTCCAGATGAGGCCTCACAGGGGCAGAGTAGAGAGGGACAGTCATCTTCCTTGCCCTCACCCCTCTTTTGATGAAACCCAGAATACAGCTGGCAAATGGTTCAATGATATAGAAAACATTTACCTGAATGAGTTATTACATGTCTCTGCTTTTCCCCTCCCCCGAGAGCAATTATGAACTTTTTGAAAAGGGCTGTACTTGAATGCAGTATTTCTGATATACCTCCACTAGCATCTGTAGCAATGGAAGCACCTGTATAGGCCACCCTGCTGTGTTACACTACAAGTCATTAACTATTCTCAGACCTTTTCTAGATAACCTGGTAACCCAGCCACCATTAGTCAATTTGTGTTAGAGTATGCCTCGTGGGTATTGACAATGCAGCTAAACATCTGTAGTAAGAAAAGACAAAACTTGAGCAACTGTGTCAAGAAATTATTACATGATTTTATTTTCTTTGGATTTTTATGAAGTATATTGTAGTGCCGTGGATCTTTTTTTTTTATGGAAGGTGATCATACTTCCTCGGAGAAGTACACTGCAATTAAGAACTATGAGAAAATGAAGATTTTCACTGTTAGGGAATTTTCCTTTTCATTTGAACTAAAGGATCATTATTTATGCTTGAGATTTGTACCCAATCACATTATTTGAGAGACTCAGACTTTTGAATCTTTCTTTCAGTTACAGTGGAGTCTGAGATAGCTGGGATCAAGAAACAGGTTGGAATACTTGCCTTAATCAGTAATGTCAGTGCTTCTCCTCTATGAAAATTGTATGCTTTCCCCCCTTCACCATATGCTATTATCATTCACTGTACATCTGTCATAGGCCCTGCAACCCTTGAGTCAGGAACATCTTTCTCTGAGGTTGTTCAGGAGTTTGCCATTTCTGACTTATGTGGAAGTAAAGGCAAAATTTTTGGAAGGTCAAGTTTGGGTTTTCCTGGGCACAACTTTGATTGTGAAGGGTGATCTGGAAAATCTGGAGCTTCTGGCATCTCCCTTAGACTTGAGTCAGTGAAGGGAGTACCTTCATCAGTGCTATGAGGGCCAAGAAGTGATAACTCAGGAAATTTTGCACTGGGAGGTGTGAGAGAATTCTGCATATTTAGAACTGGAATGCGATAGACAGCTCCTGTTACTTGGAATGGAAAGGACTTTCCAGATGTGCGTGTCTTGTTGCAATGATGCCTGTGATAGTGACGATAGGGGTAAGGATTGTGTCCTGGAGGAGGAGGAGGAGGAGGAGGACAGTGCGGCCCATGATGGGGAGGAGGAGGTGGATGATGATGTCCATGAGGAGGAGGGCAGTGTGGCCCATGATGGTGAGGATGA